>NW_011337196.1:818193-826861 GCF_000735185.1 Notothenia coriiceps
CTTTGCCGTGATATACTGAGCGTATAGCACGGGTAGAATTGTAGTTACTTTTCACAACAAGTCAGTATCCATCCGCGTCTGAGAAAAACTGTATTGGGCTGAAAAGCAAACTGCCTGCTCGCTTCGCGTCGGGCCGAACCACGTCCCTTAGCTGTGATATAATGAGCATATACCACGGCCTGTCGTGAGCTATTGCTTAAATATACGCCCACAATAAAAATGTATATACATTATACATCTATATATTTACCACCATGATATTTAGTAATTATAGGCAAAATATATCATTAAACATTACAATGTTCTTTGTCAACTGCCATTGACAGAAAATAAAATAGAGAATTTGTCAAAAGGTTTTTTCTTTTTTCTTCAATTACAAATCCAGTTACAAGAACAGCAGCCACCTCCTACCATAAATCAACTGAACTGTTGGTCAAACGTTGTTAAATACAGTTTAAACACATGCAGAGTCTGCCAGTGTTGTTAGTTATAATCTGAATGTACTTCTATTAGGATCATCTTCAGTGAAGGATCCCTTTGGGTATAGGGTAATGTTTTGATGGGCACCTATTACGTTTTATGGTTATTCTGGACATCAGTTTCTACACATGTAATGGCTCCATTTGCTTTGGTCATTTCAAGTGTCTCTTATCAAGATACATTTCCATTGAATGCCATTTATTAAATGTCTTTTATAAAATACATTAAATATAAAAAAATGTGCAAATCCAGGCCATATATTAAAGTTCCTTAAGCCATTTGTCAACTATTAAAAAATAAGTGTGAATAGTTTAGTTATAACAATGAATGTAAAGCTAGCTTGGCTAGAAAGAAAATGCTAAAAAGACAACATTTCATAAGCTTACACAAATGGACCTGGAATTTCCCAAACATTATAAATGAACACATAGGGTTTTTAAGGAATATACCAATGAGTACGTTGACTTTTCAGTGCTTTAAAAATCTAAAAAAGACCTTTCTGACATTTCATCCCTATGGTTAAAGTATTTATTGGGGTTAACTGAGAGAGATGGTCATGTTAAAAATGTTTTGGTTTCTGCCTAAGCTATTTAGAGAGAAGAGTCCTTATTTGCATTATGAGAAGTTGCTCAAGGGGAAAATGTAAACATGAGTTATTATAAAAGTTTAACGTTTTAAAACTTTGAACAAAAAACGACTAGTCTCGAGAGGGCATGATCTGCTATAATAAATCCATAAAGCTTCTTTTATATTCCTATAATCTGTGAAATGTTATGCTACCCAGATAATACCAGTTATTTCTGAGTTATGCATTGTTTTCATAATCACATGCATTCGATCTAATAGTTGTGGTATTATCTCTACAAAAAACAAAATTAACCAGAAAACCCCCCAGATTCTGTCACTGCCACCTGTTTCCTCAAATTCATGCAGAGCAGCTCCAGGCTTTACATTTAACATCACAAACTCACATTAATTATCGGCCTTTTATATTGTCAGAAAATATTTGCAAACACTAATTGGATGGTCCTAAGCCAAATTAAAGGAATATATAAATGTATAAACATGTCAGTTATATAGCTTAAGGCTTCTAAACAGTGCTCTGTTTACAGGCGGTGTCCTTTACTCATTTTGACTCTGCCAATGTCATCATTAATAATACACAGACTAAATCATCCCATGCTCCTCTCATTAATATTTGATGCAGACTTTTTAGCAGCAGTGGGCTTCCCCTAACCTTTCAATTCATTGCAGCGTCCATCTATTACTCCAGATGAAAGGAAAAGACATGGATGTCTCATTCATTTATCTTCATGTGCTGTCTGTCTGAGACACAGATGTCGATTTTACCTGGCAGCAAAGACGGTTTTTACACGTCAGTCATTGGTCAAAAAGTTGCAAGTTTCATCTCCAGTTATGACAGTTGTCCTCTGATCAAGGGTACAAGACTCCAGATAGAAAAAAAATCACCTCTCAGGTGTTGAAATGTCCATTTAGCTCTACCACATTTCAGGGAAGATCACCAACTGATTGGTCACATTTGAGATGTATGCTCAAGGTTCAAGGCTTTTATTGATCATACGTGCATAGCTACAGTGTAGTTATGACGATGATAATCTTAGGTCACAGGCTCCTCCAACAGTGTAACACAATAAAACAGATAAACAGTGCAAGTAAATAGTAAATACAAAAGGAAAAAATAGCCTGGGGCCTGTGAGTGTGCTTGTGTGTTGCAGGTCCTGCGATGGGGGTGGAGCTGAAGAGGCCAATCAGCATGACTGGGGACACCTGGCCGAAGGAGGTGCTATTTAAGCCCAGTTGCATGGAGTCACATGGCCTTCGTGACTCTCTCCAAGCCCGCTGCAGGAGGACTCTCGCCGGGATCCTTTCCCCTCGCCTTGGACCTATCACAATAAAAGTGCCGTGGTTTTTGGAACCCTCAAACGTCTCTCTCTGTTTTCATGTTGTGGCCTACGGGCCGGTCATAGCACCAACATACACAGAAGGTTGGTGACTGTTACATGCTCCCCTCCGTGTTCTCTTCTCTGTCTCCCTGTCTGCCCCTGGCTCCGCCTCTCCACAGGTGTTTCCAATTCCACTTCACCCGTTATAAGGAGAAACCACAGGAGAAGGAAGCCGAAACACCTGTGGAGAGGCGGAGCCAGGGGCAGACAGGGAGACAGAGAAGANTTAGTCACATTTCCATTATAATACATCCCGAAACGATCCAATTAAATATGGCTACATCTAAAAGAAAGTGACCCCCACTCCTACCACCACAAAGCCCTGCAGCATCAAGAGGTGAACAAGAGTCCCCTCTCTCAGCTGGTCCTGACACTCTGTTCACAAACCGGTTCAAACTGTGATCTGGGCCAGGCTGAGCCCACATCTATTAGAGTCAACCAAATTATAACAAAACACACACAAAACTACCTCACTTATTGGAACACTAAATCCCAAACACAAAGTAAAATGCAATGCTATCTGGCCCTAAAGAGACAGTACACTGTGGCAGCCTACCTGACCACAGTGACTGATGTTAAACACAGGAAGTTGTTGACAAAGTACAGACTGAGTGCTCACAACCTGGCCATAGAAACAGGCAGGTACAAGAAAACATGGCTGCCAAAAAAGGAGCGATCATGCCAACAGTGTGGAGGAACTGCTGTGGAGACAGAGCAGCACTTCCTCACACAATGCCCAACTTTTGAACCTGTACGGAAACAATTCTTCCCAAAACTCAATCATAAGCATCCTGAATTATTTAAAAATAAAAATGAAAAACAAAAAATACTTCTCGGGGAATATAAAGAGAGCTGCATTGTGGCAGGACAGTTTGTCTCTGCCTGCCACAGTCTGAGGGAACCGGAATGAGCAGATACACCAGGTCTCACATCTTAAGTATATATATCATATTCTATTTTGTATTCATGTATTATATGAATGAAATGAATCTGTATTCCTTGTAAAAAAATAATAATAACTGTTTATCTGTTTATTTGTGTGTATTTGTAGCCTATAGATGTTACAACTATACATAGCTTTGGCAATACTGTATGTAAATATGGTCATGCTAATAAAGCTTTTGAATTGAATTGAATTGAAAATAAGAGAAGTGAGAAGCAGCCAGAGACTGCAGACTGTGACATAAGAAGTAGGTTTCGGAAACGTAATGAGTTAGCTTGGTAGAGAGAATGTTTGTATCACTCCACATTACTCCTGCCGTTGAAACAGGCATTTTCTTTGGATATAGTAGCTGTAAATATGTTTGGTGAAAGCTTACAATGTGAAAGGTAAGAAAGAAAGTTGCAATGCGCTGACCTTGACAACGTGGGATGCAGTAAAGAGTTATTAGTCACGATTAAGACTGTAGCACCTTTCTGATCGTTTTATTACCTTTTTAAGTAAAGGTGCAACTCAAGTGCTAAGCTCTTCCCAGAGGCTGACATAATTCTGAGGCTTATAACCCCAATAAACGTTAATGTTGTGTTGTTGGACAGCATTATGCACACAGCATTTACTTCTTAATGATAAGTTAAAGCAAATAACTCTTCAATTTCATTTATACCATAACAGTATTTGTAAATAAACTTATCAATGAAACTTTTATATTTAATCATGCTCTATTATATAACAGTGCAGATGCAGATGTGAATAATTTTAGGTAGAGCAGCTTGGACTATTTTGGAAGTAGTAAATTAATAAAACTGTTTTCCTCTTGCGACTGCCACTGAAGGAATTAAGTTGATGAAGCAAAAGAGCAAACATCTATTTTAAGAACTTTCTCTTATTTCAAGAATTAATTTTTAATTGGATTGAAAAGGAGAATCAGTTCAACCATTTCCTTTGACCCCGCCTCCCAAATGCTCTCTCAGGCTCATTCACGTGAAGCACGGATAAGACTCTGGATTTTACATGATGATTTACATAGGGTTGTTTAAATGTTTCTTCTGAGAAGTTGATTTACCTAAAACAAAATATTATTCCCACTGTAAGTCTATGGGAAAAAACTGTTTTTTCGACCCTTTGGCTGCATGACGTTATGATTCCATGGTTTTGCCCCTATTTCAAATTGGCTTTAAAGCTTGGCGCTGTTCCCTTAGGCTTGGCATAATATCCTTATGTGAAATATGATTTTGAGCATGTCAGCATGCCAATGTCAACATTTCAAAGCTCTGCTGTGCTTAACCTCACAGAGCTGCTGGCATGGCTGACATTTTTCACATTGTGAATACAGCCTCTTCATTTACTTGTACTCTCCATTAGAATACTGTTAGTTTTCTTTTGATTTTGACTTTCTCTTACTTCTCATACAGTAGGTAGCATTTATCCCTGTCCTTACAATCCTTCCAAATGTGTCATTATCGCAGAACATGGCGTGAAAAACAAGAACGGCCTTTTAGTTTGAAACTGCTTTTCAGGCAACATGCATGAGTAGTTTTTGTACGACAAACACATAAATAAATAACAGGATTTAAAAGGTTTTGATTGTGTACTGATCAGACTGTAATGGGCTGTGTTATCGATGGACTTGGTAGAATTTCAATACCGAAAAATGTCAACACATTCAGAGCTTTTCTGAGATCTTTGTACACCAACAGAAATCAACATTCTCGAATATTGGATGGTTGATGCATGCAGGGAAATCCATTCTCTGTTTCTGACCCATCGAAAGAGCAGTGGGCTGCCATTTTCCAGCACCAAGGGACCAACTCATTTCTGAGGCCAGCATCTTGGTCAAGACCAATAACACCTACCAAGCCTGTCTTTTTTTATTTTTTTGGTCTCAGAGGAAATTGGAGCAACTGGAGAAAAAACCTACGCAGAAAAAAGTAGCACATTTCAAACAGAAAGTTTCCCTTCTTAGATCTTAGGACTAACTTGTGGTGTACACAAGAGGACATAAAACAGTACAGCCTGAAGATAAAACCGAACAGACCACATGAGGGGTATAAATGGCTGACGTTAATGTGCATTCACTGTGATACCATTTTTATATTCCAGAAGAAAGTGTTCTTTTTCAGATGCATGTTGTGTATGAGGCATGAGGCATATGTTGTGTGCAGCTGGTGGTACTCTAGGGGGTTTGTCTCCGCCTTATGTACAACATGCTCTCTGCCCAATACCAACGAGGCAGCTGCAGATTCACCTCCGTATACAAGACCATGGTAGGCTAACCGCTCACAGATATCATGGCTGTCTCATCCATGTTCCCTACCAAGAACATGTCGGCAGTGCCAGCATGGTTCATGTTTGTTTGGATAGCAGTTTGGCCTGAGTGATAGATGGAGTATGAGCAATTATGAATATACATGACAAGAGAGATTATCATGATTATAAGGCCACATAAATGTGGATTTATTCGTAAACAGAGCACTGTAGAAGATTTAAGGAATAGCCAACGTTTCCACTTTCAAGGTTAATATTTGCAGGGACAATACTGATTATTTTAACGAGAACTGGATGTTTGAGGAGCTTCACATCAACCGACACCACGTGCTGCACTCGGCATGACATTATCCCTGGCCTTCTTCATATCATAATGTCACAAGACACATTTCCTAAAATAAGCTAATTTGAGCAGTGGGAAGAAATCTTTTGGCTGCATTATCATTTTATTGAATGCCATTTAAACCTCTGAGAGGAGTGCTGAATCAGAGGGGCGGGACTTGGCAATGTGGTAAAAGAGAAATTCCATTTGAGGAGGAGTGTTTCATTTCTATTTCTTTATTAGGGCACAGAGCAGCAGCGCTACATAAACACACTCGGCTTCAAATGCTTTTAAATGCACATGCGCACGCAAATGCAGTGTGTTTGTTAATTGCTCAGGCCGGCCAAAAATATTGTGTCGCTGAGGCCAGCTAACTTGAATTGGCTCATCATTTGGAGGAATTGTTAAAGACCCAGACTTCATTCCAGCTCACTTACACTGTTTGACAGAATGCTGGTAGTTTATTCCCATGTGGGAGGGATTGAGATGACAAGTGTGTGCTTTCAGTTTGCCTCCATTTTATTTCGGTTTAGAGAACATTTTCAAACACAGGCTGATGTTTTATGACAGCAACACTCCAGCCAAACAAATATCAGCATTAATAGATGAGAATATGCAAAGCAGGCAGTTAAAAGGGAACAGAACAACAGTATGAATTTACACATAAGGTTTATCTGTTAACAGTAGAAACTGAAAGTAGTTTCCCGTTCATATTTATGTCTGGTCTTACACATTTTTATATTGCATTCCTCCCACTACATGTCAGGGGTTCCCTTGGTCAACGCAGCAGAGTAATTAGCACATTTGTCTCATGCTTGAGGTGTTTTGTCTATGTTTTGACTCAGGCTTGGTTCTAATCTCCCGCAAAGCTGCTTTGGATCTCGTGTTTTGATTTTATCTTGAGCTGCTTTTGTTTATTTTCAAAGAACCACCAGAATGGCTTCTCTGCTTTATTTAAAGTCACATATACTTTATCCTGTGCTTTGTATTGTGAATTCCTCACTGACAGAAGCAAGGATATGGGCTTAGCGTTGTTAAACCGCTCATCTATAAACATGGCGCAAAACTAAATATGATTCCATTAGACATGGCAATGTTTTTCCGACAACAACAAAGAATTCCACTGCTTGCATGCAGTGCCTGTACAAATGTGAGTCTGAGCAGGTTGGCACTTTAGGTTTAATCTGAATGGATCTACAGGGTGAACCGAAGCAAATGTACATTTGTTCTATCTGTGTTGAGCTCAAACTAATGTTCCAGACAGTCTGACAATGAACATGACTTACAGTGTGCAGAAACTCATTGCCTGTGGCAGCTCACACCCACAGACAACTGGAAGTCGTAGCAAGCAGGTCCCTAGAAATGTTTTGTGTAAAAATCATTTTCTGGGAGGTTGAGCTGCATACAAACTTTGGGATTAGACCTATAGTCTGGAAGTGAACTAATTGAATCCTCTCTCAATTTCACTCTTGCGTGGGCTATCACAAAGCCCTTAAAAGTATCTCCATGTTTCCCTTGTTTCAACCTTTCACATCCTTTGCTGTATTCAGCGTAAGGTGTTTTAGAGGGCAACTCAGGGAAAAGCTAGCTGATAAATGTGATAATTGGTACAGAGCGAGACTTTTGGGACACTGTTCTGTTTTCCCCTCTGCATCAATAATGCACATCCAAAATTGAAACTCACTCAGCCTGAACTGGAAAATGAGTTTGTAATCTAATGTCTGTTGGGTACAAGGTTACTTTCCAGTGGCTCAAAAGCTATATGAAAGTGAAATAGAACATGACTCTTCCGTTGCTGCTGCTAATCCACCTCTTAGTATGCGTGGAGCGGGGCTTCATGATGATTACACAGAGCAGTAACCACAGGAAATCAAATCTCCACTTTATGAAGCAGGGGTAGAAGTTTGGCGCCCCATCGGTGCCCATATCCTGATGGACACTGTAAAAACGAATACTATCAGCTGCACAGGTTCAAGTGGTACTTTAGAAATACATTTTTGTGGTTTCAGTTTGTTTACTTCCACTATTACAAGAGTGCTGAACTGAGATGATGGACAACTGAAAGTGCATTACTCATTCCTAATGGAGAAAAGGGCAATAAATGGATAGGGCAATAAAAAAGCAAAAAGGAAAAAGAGCTGCTTACATTTCAGTGCTCACTGGTAAATCAATCATTGGTGCTTGTAAATCGAGTAACCAAGAAAGATGTTGGTAAAGAATGAACTATAGATTACAGTGACATGGGAAACACATTTGTATTGTCAGCCTTCATGCAAGTTCACTGATGTAAGAAAAAGTCACAAAATAACATTTTGGTAAAACAGATGTTAATTTGTTTTTGGTATTTTGTTATCAACTCTCAAACACTTTCAATAGTTTAATACTTATAATCTTTAAGATTATAGTCCTGGTTGATTGTACAACATCTTTGGTTACTTCCAAATCAGGGAGTCATCAATCAGTTTAAAGTAAATGTACAATACCGGGTTACATTGAACTGCAAAAAAGGTATGTTACCACCAGTGTTGGGGAAGTTACTTTTAAAAAGTAGTGTTTGCTCGTTACTCGTTACTTCTTTAAAAAAGTAATCCCTTACTTTACTTAGTTACCCTCCAAGGAAAGTAACTTTTTACGTTACTCGTTACTTTTACGTTACTTTTATGTTGCTCGACTTTGGGCAGAACCCCATCTCTGTTC
>NW_011337196.1:826883-827161 GCF_000735185.1 Notothenia coriiceps
TATATACTTAAGATATATAAGATGTGAGACCTGGTGTATCTGCTCATTCCGGTTCCCTCAGACTGTGGCAGGCAGAGACAAACTGTCCTGCAACAATGAAGCTCTCTTTATATTCCCCGAGAAGTATTTTTAGTTTTTCATTTTTAAATAATTGAGGATGCTTGTGTTTGAGTTTTGGTAAGAATTGTTTCCGTACCGGCTCAAAAGTTGGGCATTGTGTGAGGAAGTGCTGCTCTGTCTCCACAGAAGTTCCTCCACACTGTTGGCACGATCGCTCC
>NW_011337196.1:827201-827477 GCF_000735185.1 Notothenia coriiceps
AGATCCAAGGACGCTTTGCAATGGGAAACAAAACAACAAAATAATAATAGTCACAAGGATACACAGGTTAGAAAAAAAATATATAAAAATATGATTTTGTTCCAATTGTTTTAATTCTCCTTGTAACTTATCTAACTCTTTTTGCTTGGCTCTTTTTAAGCGAGCTCTGTATCCAATTATCTTCCCTCGAAGCATCCCATAGTACTGGAAGGGAAACTTCACCATTATCATTTTGTTCCAAGTACTCAGTGATATCCTTCTTCATTTGGTCCTTCA
>NW_011337196.1:827507-829537 GCF_000735185.1 Notothenia coriiceps
CATCTCCATAACGTGTTTTCTTTGATCCTGCTCCAGATTACATTTTAAATAAATAGGGCAATGATCTGAAAGGTGCATGATCCCCATGTCGCAGCCCTCCACCCTGTGTAGATCTTTACCAAAGGTTAGAAAATAATCAATCCTTGAATAAACCAAATGTGGATTAGAAAAAAAAGTATAGTCCCTCTTTGAAGGATTTATTTCTCTCCAGACATCTACCAAACCTATATCCTCCATTGCCAAATTGATGTTCTTGTTTATCAAACGAGTCTTGTTAAGCCAAACTGTAAAATAAATGTTTTATGTATTCCGGTTGTAGTTGGTAACTTTTAGCACCGAATGTCGGGAGCATGATCTTTAAGCAGCCATCGCGTCGCTCACCAAACCGCGCTCAGGGCCTTTTTCTACATGATGGTCCAGATTTTGGGAGCAGTGGCTGGCAGTGCCATTGTGTATGGCATCAGGCCAGAAACCAAAGATTGACTTGGTGTTAAAAAAGCAAGTTGCATTCCTGAGTAACAGTCTCCTTAATGAATAACAGGTGCTGCGCAGATTGAGTGCTAATTGGTGAATTTCCTTCAGCCAACATTTTCTGCAGAAGCAATTAACTTGTTGTCGTTTGTTCTCATGAAGACTTGAATCATGTTGCCAACTAAAGCGTGGTCCAACTCTTTAACTGCAGGCTTTATTCCATTTCCGTTTGATTATTTTCTTAGTGCAGGTGTTGCAGAAGTCGAGGCAAAATGTTCCTCTAATCATAATTAACAAAATAGGTAGATGGCTAACTGAAGTGTTTTTCTCCTTGTTACAGCTCAATGGAATTAGCCCATGACAAGGCTTTGGTGTGAACTTCCTGCTCACCCTGCAGTTGGTCCTGTGTGTGATGGCAGTCACCGACAAAAGACGTGACGTTGGTGGATTTGCACCTCTTGCGATCGGCTTGTCTGTAGTGCTGGAACATTTGGCTGGGGTGAGTAGCAAAACATTTCCACCCTTAACTAAATTGGTAGATGGTTTCTATTTCTCGCTGTGGCCACTGGCCATACAATGGATTGGCACGAAATTCAAAAGATTCACTATTCAAAGGCTTTATTGTCATGTGCACAATAGCTAAAGCCTGGTTGCTGGCAATGAAAGTCCCAGGCTCCTTCAACAGCACAATATAAGACATACAAATAAATGAAATGAAATGGGATGAACTGTCTGTGAATGAGGCTCAGGAGACATGTGGTTTTTACAGATCAGCTTCACAGGATGCAGCACAATCCCTGGGGCCTGCAATTATACAGGAATCTTTTGATGACCATTGGGTGTGTATTGTTAAGCTGTAAATAATATTATTACAGTGCTGAATTTGTGAGCAGAGCTGTGTCTCGCCTGTTATTTTGTTTTTCAGGTGTACTGGGCAGGACCAATGAGTGGTGTTTCTCTTCTGTATGATTTTCTACTGGCACCCAGAAAGGAGCCCTTCAGAGAAAAAACACAAGTCCTCTTAAAATAAATGTACGTCGGTGAACCCTTTCATGAGGATATCACATAATGATCAAGGGAGCATTTTGGCATTGAAATAAAATACTTTTGTACATGAAGGCAGTAGACCTTTTTGAATGTCTTGAAATTAAAATGTTAGATACACGTATGTGGTAGACAAAACTGGTTTTATTTAAGGGTGGGCAAGTTGAAACCACTACTCAAACACTAGTATCAATATGCTGAAGATGTTTGCTAAGACTGCTTGATACATTTTGAAGCAGTGTTGTGAAGTGCATATCCTGCTCAGTCAGTGTTGGTGAGATCAGACATGAGATCACTGTTTCATTTGCCGTTACACTTTTCTTGTGTTTGGCAGGAATTGTCGAGCTTCGAGATGTGTCCTCCATGCCATGTTGCATAATTTAGCAGTGTGTGTGCCAGCAGTTCAGGAAGCGCAGGCAGCAAATCAGTTGCAGCAATAGCTACTCAAGTGTCATGTTGTGTGTGTGTGTGTGTGTGTGTGTGTGTGTGTGTGTGTGTGTGTGTGTGTGTGTGTG
>NW_011337196.1:829575-877517 GCF_000735185.1 Notothenia coriiceps
AAAGAGCAGGAGAACATAGAGGGAACATTCAAGGTGGTTTAGGCTGTTTTGCATGGAGAAAAAGTTGATCAACTTAAAAAACTTAATTAGCAGAGTTTCCAAGTTGTACAGTTAAATAAGACAATAAGTAAATCAGCATTTCAGAANACACATTGGTCCCTTGAGATCATCGAACTCATTTACAAGGGAGACCTGCATCTTTTAGTTCCACATGAAACATACAAACAACATACAAACAAACAACAGAGGATATCATATTTACATATTCAACATTTACAAATACCCAGAGTGTCAGAAAGCATTTCATTTAGACGTGCCTTAAATACATTCAGAGAAATAAAAATGCTCAATTTCAATTTTGCCTGTAGACTGTTCCAAGCAAGTGGAGCTGCGCACATAAAATCTGTCTTACCTAAGACAGTCCTTACTCTTTGCACATCTAACAAAACTATATCCTGCGATCGCAGACAATAGCTTCTTGATCAACTTAAAAAACTTAATTAGCAGAGTTTCCAAGTTGTACAGTTAAATAAGACAATAAGTAAATCAGCATTTCAGAAATAAAACTATACAACTTGAATGAATGAATGTCTTAGATGTCTCTAGGTGTTTTCCTCAGTTAACCATTTCTACCACTTAGAGGTAATTCAAATGCAAAAAATAAATGTATGTCTGAGTTTGCAGTGCCACAAATGTATCTTAAAAGGGCACTTATGTTAACATACAATCATATGTTAATTTAAATCACATTTTGTCTGTTTCCTAGCATGATACACATAGCAGGTATTTCGACTTGTTTTACTTGGAAGCAAACATAACAAAGGAAGAGAATTTAAACATTTTTATCCCAGAAATCTCCTCTTACATCTGTATGGATTACAGTATATAGGTTATGGTGGCATGTGATATGTAACTTTTAGGAGAAAACATTCTACATTTTTAGGTCAAACTGACAGAAACTCTACACTTTGCTCTGATACTTTAGTAAATACATGCAAACGAGGATATATTTGAGAGAATGTTGGCTTTAATTTCTGTTATTTAACATTTGGCTATGTATATTAAGAAAAATTACTATTTCTAAGCTTTTAATGCAATTCTTTTTTTCTGAGGCTGCCATCCTCACCTTTATTCAGCCCAAATGTAAAGTGATGTTATTCACTTATTGATCCAGCTGGCCTGATTGCTTTGTCTGTAAAGCCACCCGATCTTTACTTTTCTTGTCTCTTGTTGGTCTGTTTGTTTGTTGACACCTCATGAGGTCTTCTGTTTAATCAGTGATTGACACCTCACCTCCTTTTACATTGTTTCACTTCAACTTACACTTCAGGTCCTCTCAGCTCTCACATTTTTCCATTTAGTGAAAACATCTGTTGTCTCGTCTAACTCCCAAGCTTTCACTATTCATACAGTTTCAAATCCTTTTCTTAGAGCTGCACAATACATCGTTTTTATCAAACCCAACACGAGAAAGACTGCGATTTTGCAAGCAAGGACTTTTACACGTGGTTAAAAATACCACTTTTAAATGTTACTATTACTCTTTTTATTGGTGCCTTTGGTGTTTAGTTCGTTGGACATCTTTTTGAAATTTAACAAGCTATTTGTTACTTTGAGAAATAAACTGAAAACAGCAGTGAGACCTGAAGTTCATATACTTTAATGTCTGTTTATTTATTGCAAGTAATATCATTATTTGCAATATTCAACCCTGGTATTGCCCCTTTTTCTCATATTTTGCAGGCTTGATTTGAACTTTTATCCTCTCTTAGTTAGTTATTCAACTTTTAACATATTGTTTTACACTTTAACTGGCACTACAGGACTTCCATACGTCTCCAGCTCAGTATGTCTACTTATCCCACTGCTAATTGTCCATCGTGATCATCACACGCAGGATTGACTAGTTTGATGAGTGAGTTGTCTCGTCTCTTCAGCTTTTGAGTCTGCTCTCTCTGTTTGTTGACACCTGATAAGGTTTTCTATTGGCTCTTCACCTCCATGCATTTTAAAGCTGGTTACAAAATGTGTGTGTGTGTGTGTGTGTGTGTGTGTGTGTGTGTGTGTGTGTGTGTGTGTGTGTGTGTGTGTGTGTGTGTGTGTGTGTGTGTGTGTGTGTGTGTGTGTGTGTGTGTGTGTGTGTGTGTGTGTGTGTGTGTGTCCTGCTGTCGTAGCTGCTGCTTTGGTTTTAGACCCACTGACTTGTGGTGATTGCGGAGGTGACACGTTGAAGTGTTGGTGGTGTAAACAGACAGGTGGAGTGTGTGTGGTTTGCTGTTTGTTCAGTTCTCTGAGAGACGGAGGTGTTGGACTCTCTGAACAGAGGAACAGAGGCTGGAATGCGAGTCAATTAAAAGCCAACACAAATAACCCTTTCATCAAGCCCACACACACACACACACACACACACACACACACACACACACACACACACACACACACACACACACACACACACACACTGCATACCTCTGGTCATGTGACAGATAATCCAGATTGTAGCATCGACACACTCGGGGTGGAAAATGTTTCCAGCGTGTTCAACTTCTGTAATCTTGATTTAATTGAGTTCATTTCTACATTCTTTATATTGCCTTAAGGGGTTAAAGAAATACAAAGTTAAGTGTACATTTTGGCAACTGCCCCCACGCCCAGAGGGGCCATGTTTGTGGTACTTTGATTTAATGCTAATGTTGTAATGGAATTTGTGCTACTAAAGAAGAATAACAACGTAAATTATTATCCCCGCCAAACAGCTTATTATTTTCATTATGGTTTGTTTGTTTGTGAGCATGACTACCAGCTTGATTTTCTTTACACTCAGTGGAAGGGTGTAGCACGGGCCACAGAAGACCTCATTAACATTTTGAGTAGATCCAGATCTTGGGCGGGTACACAAGTTATTCTTTTACTTTTGATATTATTTTGAGATAAAGTATTTTGCCTTGGTGGAGGTCTGCGCTCTCCTCCATTATAACTAATGATTTGGCCATGTTTAATATAACTTCCCATTGCCAAATTTAGTTTAAAACTTTGATTATTTAGCGTATAATCACTATTGGGTTGCCGTAATTGCTACGATGATACATTGGAGTACTGGTTGATTTGGCTTTCTCTCCAGAAACTAGGGTTGGGCAATCATTTATTTTTTCATATCTTCCAATTGTGGTACCTTAAAGTCTAAGATAAGCAAACTGGAGTTACGTCACAGTAAGCCAGTTTGTGTTTGGTGATACGATGATGGGTTTTAAGATGCCAAATGTGAGTTTATATATATATTAAAGAACAATGACCAGTACCAGTGAAGAACATGCCTACAACACATCTATTTGCACACATTCAAATCACCATCTGTCAAGGCTTTATTACAAAGTGTACATATGGCTGAGTCCTTACAGCAGGGTTCGAGTCAAAAACAGCAAAAAAGGGTAAATGAATAAAGCCAAGAAATCTATTTAACAGCAATGTCTCCATTATTTAAA
Source organism: Notothenia coriiceps (assembly GCF_000735185.1). Lineage (NCBI taxonomy): Eukaryota > Metazoa > Chordata > Actinopteri > Perciformes > Nototheniidae > Notothenia > Notothenia coriiceps. The sequence continues at coordinate 833,058 of NW_011337196.1, forward strand.
CAAGGACTCTCTTTGAAAAGTCTGTGCTTGTTGTGACAGTATCACAGCATCATTTAACTTAACCACTTTGACCTTTAATATAACTTATATAATTAACCCTCACTATTCAAAGGGAAAGCATAGCAGGCATTTGGAGAACAGAGATGCAGACTATTTTCCCTTCACTAACGTTTGATTAATTAGCTCAGTAAAGATTTGCTCCAGCAGCTGAACCTCTTCCTCGCCCTGAATCATCCACAGAGTCTCTTTCCTCTGAGTTGCATCACATCACCATTTGTTTCTCATCCTCCTGTTAAAACATGCAGACCACACAGATCTCCCCTCTACAGGAAGTCACCGGGACATCTCGAGGGTCGCCTTCATGGTTCTCGTTATTTCAGACGCTGCAGGCAGAATGTGCTTAACTCTGAGCAGACATTTAGATGAAAACAAAGACATAGGTTTGTTGTTGGAGGGTAAAGGAGTGGAACAGTGTTCTCCTACAGGACAGGAAGTGAATGGATGCTGCAGTCCGGTTGGTTTTACCCCTCAGGCACTAATAATGAATCTCTTTGGCCAACACTTGGTCCATAAAGTATTTCTAAATACTATTCAGTTACACGTTTCATACCAAAGTTGACAACTGTTAAATGTTCTGTCAACACAAGCAGTTCTTCAAGAGCACTCCTTAAAACTCTCAATGTTTAGATTTTGAGTGTTTAAAGATTTAGACCACACATACAATGCAGTCTTCCAGTATCAGTACAGTGTTTTGTACTATGGATACCTTTTGGTCAGTCTTACAAAGAGTATTAGGGTTTTGCTTATTTTTAATAACAGCTGGTTGTCAAATTCCATAATACCGTACAGTTTTTCATACCTACTTGTAAGAATAGTAGAAGATGTCATGAAATCTAATGTCCAAAGTCATACTGAAGAGAGAATGAACCCATTTTATTTTGAAATCTGTAAATAAAATGGATTCATGAAACTGGACCAGGTTCAGGCCAAACATGAGATTTAATGACAACAAGATAAAAAAGAATGTCGGATTGGTCCTTTAGTTAAGGTAAAAAAAAGTTTTATATCGTAGGCTGTAATGAACCACGATATCACTTGCGATCTTTAATACTTAAATATACAACGTCAATATCCTTCTTCTTTGGTTCACTGCCAACATGTGGGGAGAAACTGAAAAAAATAGTGAAATGCATTATTACCATTCCAACCAAAGTGGTGTTATCGTTAATTATTTAACAACCCCTTAGAGAGAAAGTCTTAATGCCTTAATTTATCACATTTCAAGCAGTATTTACGAAATGTTCATATCGCACTTACGAAAAATGTTCTTTATATAATGTAACTTAGCCCCTACAGTTCTGCAGGTTTGAACACAAAAACAACAAGAGCATTTGTAATAATGGAGCTTTTCAGAATAAAATGCCTCGAAGTCTTGGGATGGTCTCACACTGTGAAGCTCTAATTGGTTGCTGTGAGTCTGCAGTCCATAAAGGACCCGCCCCCCTCTTTAAAGTTTCTCCACCTACCCCCCTAAAACAGGGACATCCTGTCGGTCCCCAGTAATTAACAGCACTTCAGCGACGCTCCTCCAGCTTCCTTTTATACACTCAATCTGACGTCAGGTAGGGAAACACTGAAGGGTTGATCATAAAATCACATCTCTTGGCTGGGCTCCAGCTGCTGCTGTTGAGGGTCTATTCCTCCGTAGGAAGTGGAGGGTCCTCCGCAGAGTTGGCACATCTGGGAGGTATAGACGCGAGACATCTGTCCTCCAAAACCAGATGGCAATACTCCGTGTGTTTCCTCCCTCTGCTGTTCTCACACTGATAACGGTGATCTCAGGCGTCTGACATGCGTGATGTCAGAGACGTTCTGGCAAGTTTCCACTGAGGTCCTCAAACACTGCATGCATTATTATTACATGTACACACTGGTGATTCACTGTGGAAATATGCAGCAGAGAATCCAACATGTAGGCTTCAGGAAACTATTTTCATGTCTTATTGCATAGATTAATAACGTGCAAACTAATTATCATTATTACAAACTAATGACTAAAGCTCATTAGCTCAAAAACACCCTTTTAGTTAATATGTAGGTGGTGTGATTCAACACACTTATACATATTTCATATACAATGAAAGTGAAAACATTTTCTGTGGGAAGTGTGATCAAAGTAGATGTGTGTTTGCGCTCCATGCACAGTAAAAAAACATGTGGATAGAAACGTGTGTTCTAATAAAAAATGAGATGAGCGTCTGATTTGATTGAATTTAGGAGAGAAGGTTTCTCTACTAAAGTATATGTGCTAATCCAAGATAGTAGAATGTATTTAGGTGTGTTTTCTCTAAATGTTTGCAATTTTTTGTACAAATTTCCACACAAATAGATGAATTTGTCCGACATGTGTGATGACAGCGACGTTCTGGCAAGTTTCCACTGAGAAGTGCATGCAGGTCCTCAAACACTGCATTTATTATTATTATTACATGTACAAACTGGTGATTTACTGTGGAAAATATGCAGCAGAGAATCCAACATGTAGACTTCAGGAAACTATTTTCATATGTGTTATTGCATATTTTAACCCTCTGAGACCCACATAGGACATTTCCGTTTTTGTATGTTTGTGTTTTGCCTTATAAATTGTCATTTCTTTACAATATAATCAAGTTTTACACATCCCAGAAATCAGCACAACCTCAGCTAATGATATATGTCACTCATTAGAGACTTATACACACCATAATAGGGGATATTTGCCCATAAATAAAGAATGGAGCTTGAATCTTTTACTTATTTCATTAAAAATAACTGCTAACCATAACATTGAAAGAAACATTCAACACAGACGATTGCACACATTTATTATCATTGTATCAGAACTGATTAGAAGATTCTAACTGATTCTGTTCATTAGTTATGCCCATTCTTTCGGGCAGTGTCCATGAGCGTTCTTTTGCCAGGAATTTCGCCAGGACGTTTTGTTCAGCCGGATAATATCCACATGTCTACCCTACTTTTATAATTTTCGAATCATAAATCTAATCTAATTTGTGTTAACCACAGACCTTATTTCGAGCTATTTTCCAAAATCCTATGGAGAATTTGCACTGGTTTTTGTCGAAGGAACTGGAAGGAGTTTACTTCCGGGTTTTAGGACGCGTGATTGTGCGCACCTGGGGCCCTGGGTTGTCCCTCCCCCCTCACCTGTGTCTAATTGTTTTCCCTCACCTGTGTTCGATTCCTCTGTGTATTTAAGTGCTGTCTTTTGTTGTGCTGGAGTCAGTGTGTGTGAGATCCTGGTGGCTGCAGGCTGGGCTCACGTGAACAGCAGCAGCAGCAGGATTGAGGCTGTGTGTAATATGTTCATATTTTAATAAATGCCCACGTCGGGTTATATTTTTGGACGTTCTGCCTCTGCCTCCTTGCTTGGTCGGGCCGCTCAACGGTCAGTCTCACACTCTGGCTCAAACAGCTGAGAAGTTATGACGCTTTGAACACAACGTGATATTTGGGATCGTATACGGCCCCGTGGGTCTCAGAGGGTCTGTACAGATGACATTAGTGTAATCAGGTTTTGATGGATTTTGTTCCCTTCAGCCATTAGCGTCACATCATTTCTGACTAAATTGGCATGCTGCAGAGAGGTAATCCATCACAGTTAATGGTTACATTATTGCTGTGTAATGCATTGGAGATTTATTTTCTAAAATAAATTCCAGTGGAGAAAAGTGTTGCATGCGTGCGGAACAAAAAACCCTTTTATATCTATATTCATGATCAATGGTTCATTATCGCAGATTTCTTAATGACCGAGACCCATGATGGCTTTTAACGTCTTTTTTTTCTCCAGACATTTTTTTCCAAACTCAAAGATATTCAATAGAAAATGATGTTACTTTGACAAGAGCAAAAAACATTAATGCGGTTCACTTTTTACTTCGTCTTCCTCCGCCTGTTCAACCTGTGAACTTATAAAAGCTTGGGGAGTGTCGTTAGCAATTAGCTTGTTTTCCGCTCAGACAAAAGACTTCCTGTGACGAAGCTCCAGAGTCCTCGGCTCTGCAGGCGTCTTCTTCTAAAGTCAGATTCCTGCTGGGAGACGCCGGCCTTTCACCCGCATTCTGCTGTCACTCATGCGTTCCTCTGAAGGAAGTCTCCTCGGTGAAAAGCTCCCCTGAAGAGCCGTCTCTACGCTGAGCCCCTCGAGGCTTTTCAGGGGCAGCCGAGCAGCACGGCTTTTCGTCTGGGGTTCTTGTTTCATTTCGCAGAATCATCTCAAACGCACATAGCCTTCTTTCATGTTTTTGCAAAGCTCAGGCTCTGACCTTTGACCTCTCTGCTCGTCTGCTTGAAGATTTATGTTACCTGCCCTCCACAGGTAGAGTCATTTCCTCCTGTTAGAAGTTAAATCATACATTTCAAAAACTGCAGTCAGCAAAGTCGGTCAGGATTACGCTGCAGGAATAAGTCCTGAAACCTGGAAATGACCCTAACCCTAACCACTAGTAGACAACGGTGTTTTGAACGGTTTGTGGTTAGATGACTGAAATAAGATCTCACAAGCTGAAGAGATTTTTACGTCATGTTCTACGACATAAAATACATCAGTAGTTACCAAACTCGTGAATGTCCAAAGCTTCCATATGTCATAAAAATGACGGTTGCTATCAAGTGACAATTACATATATTTGTTTATGTCTTTAAATCTTTCTTGAAAGACAGAGACGTTTTCGAACACAGTTGTTGAAATGTTGTTCTTAACCCTAAAAACCCCAAATAATGCCTACCACAAAACATTGACGATGACCACCCTTCAACCACCAAGCGTGGAGCACGTTAATGGTAATTGGTGGCATATTTTGCTTTGGAGAGGATGCTTGGTTTTGTATTTGTTTGGTGTATCCTGCATCTTTGTTGTTAGCTAAAGTCAGTTGTAGCTGTAGTGAGGACATACTCCAGTTGTCCGGATAGTTTCATACTTATTTGACGGTAGTTTTGGATTCCTCAAAACTTCTGCAATTTGGGTTAACTGTTCCTTTAAAGTGTTTGGGGTAGGGTTGGAGTTTAAAGGTTGGATGGTTCTTGATAGCTGATTTTGGGATTGGATTTAAAGGGGAACACTTTCCTTAATTAAGAATTCCATAATGTTATTTCCATTGTGTAGGAAAGTTCAATCAACATTTGTGACCATGAGCGTCTCTCTCAAAGCTAGAAACCAGAGAAGCAACTCTTAACTTTTGATGACATCAAGTTTAAAGTATTAGTCAAGTATAAAGAGCTGCTCCGTGGACAATAAATGGGAGGCTAATTTTGAGGACCAACGCAATGATTGTTTTTCTTTATAGAACCCAAATTGGCTTTATTCCATTGTAGTTTCCTCAGTTACGTAACAGAAACCGTTCCAATAGATTCAGAACATTCCCCTGGCTGCTCTCATGTTTAACATATTACACACTTATATATATATATATATATATATATAACAATATAACAGATTTCTTAGTAAAGTATACAGTTGAAAACGACCAAAATAGGCTCTCTAAAACCATCCAACCTTTAAACCCTAACCCATCCTTTTAAAGGAAGGAACAGTTCACCCCGTTGAAACGAGTTAGACCTTCAACCCAAATTGGCTTTATTCCATTGTAGTTTCCTCAGCTACGTAACAGAAAACGTTCCCATAGATTCAGAACATTCCCATGACGGCTCTCAGTGTCGTATAACACATTTCCCAATTCATTGTCTATGGAGCTGTTCCAGACATTAAACTTGATGACATCCCAAGTTTGGGTTTTGGCACTCTTTGAAGATACTTGTTCATGTTTGCTTTTACTTGTGGATTGACTGAGACCATTGGAACAACATGTAGAGAGGGCGTACTTCCTCTTTTTAAAGTCAAGAAGAGGAGGAGGTTTGAACAGCTGTTTTCTCTCTCCCAGGCTGCCTGACAGACAAATGTACATTTGAGAGATAAGCTGCAGGAATGTAAGATATACAGTTTATGTCTGGAGCTGCTGATGAGCCAAACATCAGTTCCTCAGAAGATCATTTTCCTCCTGTTCTCCACCACTGCAGCCCATATATATCTCTCTTACTTCTTCCTCAGTACAAACACTGAGGCCTACATCTAAAACAAAGAGGTTTCCCTCAATGACATAATGACGCACACTTTTTAAATGCAACACTTTGAAGATGAACCGCCACAAAGGCTCTCTAGCATTCACTACAGGTAGATCTGAGATTATTAACTTACAAAGTAATGACTAAAGCCATGTACTCATTAGCACACAACACCCTTTTAGTTCATATGTATGGATGTATGTTATTTCAGTGAAAGTGAAAAGATTTTCCGTGGGAAGTGTGACCAAAGTAGATGTGTTTGCGCTCCATGCACAGTAAAAAAACATGTGGATAGAAACGTGTATTTTGTTCTTCCAATACAAATTTGATAAGCCTCTGTTTGACTGAATTTAGTAAAAGATAGTAAACTGTATTTAGGTGTGTCTCCTCTAAATGTTTCCCCTTGTTTTTACAAATTTTCACACAAACAGGTTAATTTATCAAAGGTGTATTCATTTAGCTTTCAAGCGTGACAATTTGCTTCTTCTTGGGATTTCTGCGATTCTATTCGTATGTGTTTTCTGTAAAAGTTTTTCACTTCTTTTTCCTAAACCTGTGCTCACGGCAAATGGCTCTTGTGTACATTTAGTTTTTTGTGTTTCTAATGGCTTGTTTTCTAACTTGAGAGGCCTCTTAACTACACATTAACCTTTTGAATATGCGAGTCATTCTGGGAAACACAGTCCCTTAATCCTAAGTAAATAGTAATAAAGCAGCTTGTGTGCAGCTCAGTGGGAACGAGTGCACTGACTGATGGATATTAATGACAGTCTGTCACACCCGAGGCACATTAAACTCACTAACTTCTGGTTCTTTCTAACTGTGGAGGATATCACCGGTATCATTAACCAGCAGCTATTTTAAGAGCAATTAGCATGTTGCTAACAATGTCGTTTTTCCGACAGACCTGAGAGCAGCCTGAGGGTTTGAGTGCAGCAGCCTTTGTTTTCTGGTTGGAACTCTTAAATTAGACCTGTTGAAGAGGCACTTTAGAAAGAAACAAGGTTGTGAGATTGCTGCTTGAGTAACTTAAATGTTTTTAAATGACAACATCAACCGTAGCTGGAGTTACTTATTAGGATTATTTTCCTCTGTCCGCCCACTGACCCTCATCCTCCCAGTGTCAGTGCAACATTTATGACCAAAGTCACCTTGAAGTGAAACCAGGAACCAGTGTTGGAAGAAGTAGCCTGAGCTTTAACTTACTCAAAATAAGTACTATATTCACAGTGTATCAAATCAAATCAAGTTTTATTTATATAGCACATTTTTAAAACGATTTTTGGTCGAGCCAAAGTGCTGTACATACAATAAAAACACTTTACAACAAATATAACAGCAAAAAAAAAATAAAAAATCACACACAGAGAAATGTCAGGAGTCATGCTCCGCTCTGACCTGAAGGCCAGAGACAAGAAGTGAGTTTTAAGTGTCGATTTAAAAACCCCTAGGGTCTGGGCCGACCTCACATGGAGGGGCAGTGCCCCTCCATGTGAGGTCGGCCCAGACCCTAGGGGTTTTTAAATCGACACTTAAAACTCACTTCTTGTCTCTGGCCTTCAGGTCAGAGCGGAGCATGANAATAATTTCCTGAACTACTCTTTATTACTCCATTGGGTACAACTTCAGATAAGAATGGAACACATAATGAAATATGACCCCGGTTTTTGATGATTGACAGGTCACAGAACAATGGGAGCTATCTACCCTACCCACAATTCACACAGACAAGTTCAGCTGTCAGAACTAAGTGAAAAACAAACAATGGCAAAAAATATTATTAATATGTCGGGTAGTAATAGATTTATTTATTTTCTTCTCAGAGTCTACCAGAATGCGTATTTTATATGTTAGTATTTCTAAAGATCTCCAGGGAGAATCCCCCCACCCCCCCTGCTGGGGTTGGGTTTTCAGCATGTGTGTCTTTTTATGTTATACAGTTCAGCTTTGATTCCATCATCTCATGAAACCTTTTTTAAAGCATACTTTAGTTCTGTGAAGGGATATAATGGATATATGCACTGTACTTCACTTTAATTAATATTGTATGCTGAAAGGCGTAAATATATTACAGCACGATTTTTTGTTGAATAGATTTGAGTGGTTCAACATTTCGGGTCGCGATTTATTGACAAAGGAAAAAGTGGGTCCCGAGGCCTGACCAGTTGAGAACCACTGAGTTAGAGTCTTTTCATACTTAAGCAAGGTTTTGACTGCAGTACTTTTATTTGGAGTGTTTTTTTTTTCATGTTGTGGTTATAGTACTTTTATTGCAGTAAATGATCTGAATACTTCCTCTAACTCTGCATATCTATGACACTCGTTTTCCAAGACTTAACCACAGGGTTCAAATGCTGTCTGCTTGATGAAATCAGAAAAATGTACGCTAGAGTGGGGAGGACCTGAAAAGTGTGTTTAAGCTTCTTCTTGCCCCTGTTGAACATGACAGAGACTATTTGACAATTTTTTTTTTTTTGTAACTTGAACGTTTTTTGTTTGTTTTTGTTTTGCATCTCTTTGTTATAAATATTATTTTTATTAAAAAAAATTCCGACATGTTCAATAAATTGACTAATAATAAATGTAAACCCCCCCCACAGCCCCTCACCTTGGTGTCCAGTCGGTCTCCTCGTCCAGACGTCCCCCGGGCGGCCATGTTCTCCCACGTGACGATGAAGACGGTGATGGGATCCACTCCCTCGTCTCTGGGGAAAGCTCTCCTGATGTGCTCTGCAGATTTATTCAGGACCTCCGGGCTGCTGTCCCACCTGAAGAGGACCCTCCCCTGTCCGTCGCTGTCCTCCAGGTCCCCCAGCAGCGCCGCAATCATTTTGAAATTGGAGGGCATCTTCCCGAGGTACTTCTCCTCGGACTCGGGCTCCACCGTGGACACAAATCCATTCGTGTTAATCTGGAACAGAAGGCAGAACAATTTAATACCCGTGGATTATTTATAGCAGGGGTGTCCACACTTTTTTCACGAGGGCCACATACAGAAACATATACGAAAGGCTGGGCGGCTCACTAGAGGTATACTGCCTCATAAGTTAAGTTATAAGTTGGAAAAATCAATCCAAAGTAAGTAAATTATTCTTGATACTGGAAAATGCTTTAAGAAAAAATCAGCTCACAGCTCTCCAGAGGGTTTCATTTATTGTGTGGCAGTTCATTCCTTAAAACAGAAGCTTCAGATTGATTGTAATAAGAGGAAATATGAAGGGTGTATTTCAAGGTTGTTATGTAAATTTGTTACTGGGCTTTTTTCTTATCAACTTAGATGTGCAAGAAGATGTTTTCAACTTTAATTGACTGAATTTATTTGAAAATTGGTCTCATTAACACATGAATACTGCGTAATATATTTGAACATATATATTTAAGAAGTACAATATAAGACAAGCAGAAGTTTATTATACTTAAGTCATTATACTTTTTTAATTGGCTGAGTGAGGGCCGATTCAAAATGGTCCGCGGGGCGCATTTGGCCCCCGGGCCGTAGTTTGGACACCCCTGCTTTATAGGTTTGTAAGGAAGTCCATTTAGGGCCACACAATTGTGTTGTCCATTAATATCACATCATACTGATAATGTGTCTTCTCGCTACACTTCTTTTGTTACTGGATAAAACCCCACTACATTCATTAACATCTGTTTTTTGTCTCCAGGGAACAATTCTACATTTGGCATTCATTAAGTTCAAGTAGTCACCGTTTTTATAGCCGTCATGGGAACATGACACCCTGGTAGACCTGCACGTTCTCATGTTTGTTGAGGTGGTGCTGTGTGTCACAGGTTGAAATGAATATATACTAAATAAAATGGAAGTCAGCGAGGTCAGTGACGCATCAGAAAAAAATAAATAGGCATACTCGATTACTGGCGATAAGGAAAAGAGTCTAAATCGCATAATTAAAAAAAACATGAATATTCACAAAAAGAAATATGGAGAAAGGGAATCAGAAACTTTCTTTACTTTTATTATAAGATAGGACCTGATAATTATGAACAATCTTGTGCTTGTTATTTATAATTCTCTCACTAAGGTAGGATTTAAAAATAAGAATCTTATTTTAGCTTCAGCTGATACAGTGTTCCTAAAGGTCTATTTGAATAAAAACTGTTTCTCATAACTCAGATTATGTTGGGTATTATGGAAAAAAACACTAGAATGGTGGATGATTTATTTGACTTGGGAATGAGATCTGGCCAAAGATGCTCTCGAACTAAAGAGAACACATTACAACTGGCATCAATTGCATTAAAAGGTATACAGTATATGGTTTGTATTGTATTTTAAAAAGCCAACATTAGATATTCACAGAACTAACAAACATATTCAGCATTATGAGTTCTGGTTAGCTGGGGCGTTCGCAAACGTTAGTTGAAGTAAACCTACCTCTGTTGACAGAGTTTAAACGCACACGCTCTGTGTTGCCAGAACTCTAGACAAATCAGGCAAACTGGCCACAATAAACAATGTTTTTCTACTGATTGGACCCTCTGGAAAATACCATTTTATGTCAGAAACTTTAGAAGGTATCTCAACTGTGCTCGCTTTCAAGGACTCCTAGAGCGCCGTCTGCGATCTGACCGTGAAAGAAAGAAGAAACAAAGAAGTGAATTTAGAAAACATGTGTCCATTTGTTTAATAAGTCTGCTTGTGTACGCAGAGACAGAGTTTGTCCTGTTTCTCAGAGTACAGTTAACCCTCAGATCCTGGACTCTCCTACAGCTCGGCTCGCTTTGTCAGCCCACAGGAATTCCTCACAATAACTTCCCATTCACTCGGAATAAAAGGGATCTTTTTAACCTCATTAACTTAAATCCGCCTTACATTGAATGTCACCGTCACTGTTTGAGCGCAGAACACCGTGAACTGTGACCACGAAGCGTATCCATCCGAGGAAGTAGGATAAACAGACGGACTTCATGTAACGACGGCTCGGAGGATTGCTTTGTCCTAAATGTCAGTTTAATTTCAACCACAGCTTTTAAGTTCAAAGGTGTGCAATTATTTTAAATATGATCAGTGTTGGTTATAAAGGGAACCATGGATGTCATTTAATGCATAAATAGTTGCATTTTAGCTTTAAAAAAGCATGAATCGTTCAAAGGTGTAGTTATGTAAATGTTATAAGAGTAAAAAACATATATCATAACTTTGCACGTGTTTTCATTAAAATGTTGTGAGAATTTTTATATGAAAGCGTATAAAATATGTACACTTCTGCAGCTATTTTCTAAATAATGTACTGATTTATTAATTGAAAAGTCATTTGGTTGGTCAGTGAAATTACACATTGAAAAAAATCACCTTTAAACGTCAAAGATAAAGATTTTCACTTTGTTGATACAAACAGAAAAAAGCAGCAAATCCTCACATTTAAGAAGTTGCCATGTAAAGATGTTTGTATGTAAAATGGTTGAAACTATAAATCCATAGTTAATATTAAGCAGTAAGCAGAGGTAGGTCTAATTATAAGCAAGACCAATTCTCATGGTTTGTAGCGGTAATAAAGGCCTGTGTTATCTCGTCAGGTGTAATTAGTTAAACCCCTCTGGCCTGACTGAGATCTCAATAATGTGAATGGCTGAATGTGAAGCACAAAGACTCAGCCGACACCCAACAAGCTCAGGAACAACACAAACACACAACAAACCAACAAACAGAGACACAGAGGCACGATGCTGGAGGCTGCAGACGCCGACACATCCTTCATTTTGTGTTTTGAAGTCGAGGCTGGATTACCAAACTGGGGGCTCCTTACCACAACGATATAATATGAAACATTTCTGCCTGAACATGTCTAAAAACAACTGGAACTATTTAAAATGTGCTGTCGAGTTGTGTCCTTACATTCTTTTAAAATGTATAGAAAAATGTTTAATGTTAATCTGTAATGGTCGGTTTTGTTCGTATGTGCATGCGCTATAAATTCAGTTTTTAATTCACATTTTAGTGTTTTGCTGTCAAAGCTGGGTGATCCAAAAACACAACGATATAAAATGTAACATTTCTTCCTTAAAATCTCTATAATAAACTAGACGTATTTTACACATGTTGTTGAGTTGACATGGTACCACTCGATCAAACACATTTTAAACATGGAGAAACCTGTATTAGCTAAAGTTTGGTCTCTTGTAATGGCGTTAATACATATTGTGTCATAAATTGGCCTTTTATCCAGTCATATTTTTATGATACACTTTGAAGATCTTAGTCATTTAAACTGTCTATTTTACTAAGATCTTAAATGCATTCCTTGTTGTGTAACAATCCAATCCATTGTATTTCTATAGCACATTTAAAAACAACAGAGTTGAACAAAGTGCTGTACATCAACAACTGTATAAAAACATAGCATAAATACATGAAAAACAGACGGGACATGAAATACATTTAAAACACGAGACGATGAAACCAGATCAGAAGCCACAGACTGAGAAACTCTCCTACATGACGTAAAAACAATACAAAAAACACTAGTAAGATAAAAACCCAAATTTAAAAGCACATGTGTAACAATGTATTTATACACTGGCCCCAGGCTCTGGAGCACTCTGCCCCTCCATGTGAGGTCGGCCCAGACCCTAGGGGTTTTTAAATCGACACTAAAAACTCACTTCTTCTCTCTGGTCAGAGCGGAACACAACTCCTGACATTTCCCTGTGTTTGATTNTTGTTCTGTGACCTGTCAATCATCAAACCGGGGGTCATATTTCATTATGTGTTCATTTTTATCTGAAGTTGTACCCATGGATGTATAAAGAGTAGTTCTACCGCAAAGTTATTCTCCGTGGGGACTTCCGGCAACAATCTTGATTCTGATTGGCCAGAAGACTCGAAAAAACATCAGCAAAGACGTTTTATCGAGAAACCGTTTATGGTCTCCGGTACTTCCAGTCCAACGCCTACTGCTTGCAAAGCGTTAGAAAATCGGGCCTTCAAAATAAAAGTTTGACCTTTTTCCAAAACAATTAAAAAAAAAAAAAGATGTTTTATTGAGAAGATGATCACTACGTGACAGAAGTTTTCAAAACCGTTTATGGTCTCCGGTACTTCCAGTCGAACGCCGACTGCATGCACAGCGTTAGAAAATCGGGCCTTCAAAATAAAAGTTAGATTTTTTTCTTCACTCACACATTTGCGACCCACTCTAAACGGGTACGCGACCCACTTTGAGAACCACTGCTCTAACTCATGCATCAAAAAACTTAAAGGAACTCTAAAAAAAATGCTGCTATACTAATGCTAGGAACAACGAATACAAAACCGTTCAAAATGTCTAAGCATTTAATATAATATATAATAATACATGAAGTATGAAGAGTAAAATGTACCCTATCAGTGTTTTACTATTATATGATCTTTCTAAATTACTATGACTGCAGTTTTAGTATGTACTTTATGTTGCATTTTACTGCTGTAGACGTTTAAGGTTTTGATGATTTTAACTTCTTTATATACTGTTGGGTAGTTTAATCTACAGCAATGCATCATATTCTATACAAATCATAATATCTTTGTAGTACAAGTATCATAAATATAGAATTTTCTATAAGAGGGCGGTTGAAGATTGCATCAGATTGTACAGGCGAGTCATCCTATAAGACGTAGGAGTAACACGAATATATACGCAACTCTCCTCATTATAAGTGATTTGGATGAGAGTTCCCACATGCAAATAATAGGTGAGGATCTTTATTCCAGAAATGTCCGATATAACTTCATGCTACAGTTTACTCTCATGGGATCTAGGGGTGATTACCTCTAGTTTACATCAAGATAAGCAAAGTCAGCGTTTCATGTAAAGAAAATGCAAAACAAACAAACACAGGAAACACTAAATTAGGCAAAGATTGAAGATTATTGTGTGCGGGATTTCCATTTTTGTCCTAAACGATTGTATCTTTTAATACAGCAGCTCAAAAAAATGACCATTATTACAAAGTATGAAAAGCCAGAGGCCTTTTGCACTTCATGTTTTAGGCTCATAACATCTACCTCAGACCTGAGTGTGTCAATATGCAAAGAGAAATACTCCAAAAGTAAGTCAATCTTAGAATAAAGTTCAATACCATATGTGTTTTTCTTTCTTGGAGGGACATGGTTAAAAGCACAAAATAATGGACTATGCAGAGGGAACACCATGATGTCCTAATTCATTATTTTCCTGTCTATCACTTTCTATTAAAATGTACATATTCTACAGGTGTTCATGCTATCATGTCCTCTCCATGATTGCTTTTACTCACACTCTGACCTTTAGCCTTTACCTGCTAAATGTCCTTCACGCAGAGTTTTCCAGCTGTTCAATTATCCTCTCTAACACGCACAGCCAGTGAGGAATCCAGATTAATTTCCCCTCTTAACAACACCTCCTTTGTTCTTTCAGAGAAACACTTTCCAGCTGGTTGTGGCCACAATGGAGTTGTCTTCCTGCGCCATCCTCCTGTACCCCCGAGACGGCCTGCAGTTCCTCTCCACGCCAGTAGGGGGCGAGAGTAAGATCCTGGAGGCGGGATTCAATGAAGGAATGGTGGACAGCTGGTTCTGGAAAGCATCATTGGGAACGTACTTCCGCACCACCACCGATGAAGAGAGCTCCATCAGCGAACTCACTGAGTATGAATCTGATGTTATTTGAGCTTATATATAAGGCCAAGATATTTTTTAAATGTATATTTTTCCTCTACAAAAAAAACGTTCTCTAGTCTAAAGGTTCAAGGTTTTTATTGTCATTTGTACATAGCTACAGTGTAGTTATGACAATGACTATCAATCGTAGGTCACAGGCTTCTCCAACAGTGCAACACAATAAAACTATATATATAAGTTGCAAACATTTCAGGTGTTTAACGGGTGCAGGGGGGGAATTTTTAAAATACCATCAAATGTGCAGATTGTTCAAAGCTCTGGTCACTGGAAATGAAAGAGCAAACTTCTCCATATAAGTGTAGACGAGGCCTAAAAGATACACAACATTCATTTATATGCTATGACAATGATTTAATCAACTTGGGAAGTGTTTTCTCATTGATTGTTCTACTTTCCTTTATCCAACCAGAAAGTCCAACTCAGGACAGAAAGGAGTTTGGGTGTACGAGATCGGCTCCTCGCCATTCTTTGTCGCCATTACACCCGGAGTGACCCCCGAGGACGAAGAGGCCACCGAACCTCAATCAACCGTGTTGCCAAGGCAAACTGAGGAATCCCAGGTGGAGGAAATCCCAACTGCCAATGAATACCAACCCATTTACCCAGAAAGTGAGACTAACGAGCCAGATTATGAGCCAGACTTTGAGACTGTCACACCAGAATACACCGACTTCGAGAGGGCTGAACCAAGATATCCAGAACCATCTGAACCTAGATACCCAGAACCATCTGAACCAAGATACCCAGAACCATCTGAACCAAGATACCCAGAACCATCTGAACCAAGATACCCTGAACCATCTGAACCAAGATACCCTGAACCATCTGAACCAAGATACCCAGAACCATCTGAACCAAGATACCCAGAACCATCTGAACCAAGATACCCTGAACCATCTGAACCAAGCTACCCAGAACCATCTGAACCAAGATACCCCGTCTCTGAGCCTTTGCAACCAATATACAACGTCCAAGAACCGGTTGATCCTAGATACGCTCCAGTTGAGCCGAGGTACCCAGAACCAGTCCAACCAGTACCCCCCTATCATCGACCCCAGCAACCCCAGATCGTCGTGGTTGACGAAGATCTCAATGTCAACGGTAAATCACAAAAGCTAAAATAAAAGTGTATTCCTCCTGTTTTTGTCTTCGGTCATCCTGTCAAAGTTCTTCAGTTATATTCATTGAACACGATTGGTTTGTTCTCTGGTTGTTTTTCACAGTATTTTCGTACAATTCGGAGACCTGCGCCCACAACCAGCAGAAATGCTCGGCCTTCGCTGAGTGTCGGGATTACAGCCAAGGGTACTGCTGCCAGTGTAAACCTGGTTACTATGGAAATGGAAAGGACTGTGTAGCAGAAGGTGAGAAGCATTTCCGTTTTCTTGGATGTTTATGAAGTGACTGTAAAGATGTAGCGGGTTGTACTCAACACACATCACAAATCTGATTGACCTGATGTTGATAGCTTTGTGTCAACATCATGTTTTGTTATCTTGGTTTTTTTTCTTAACCTATTCTAAGCAGAACTAGTATCTGCTAAATCTACTTCGGGTTGATATTTGTCCACAAAGATGGAGATACCTTTTATTTTTGGCAACAATAGTAACCATCTAAGTAACCCTTACAACTGACTGAAATCACCAAGTTCAATGTTTTGTAAGAAACACTGATTAAAATAGGATATCGAAACCGAACCTAACCAAGGGAAAAGTCTCTGATCCTCTACTTGAATCTTATCAAGTCTTTGTTTTTTTCCCAGGAAAACCACAGAGAATGAATGGAAAGGTGAACGGTCGAGTGTTCATTGGGAACTCGACTACACCCATTGAGCTCAGTAACAACGACTTGCATTCGTACGTGGTAACAAATGACGGACGGGCCTACGTGGCCATCAGCAACATCCCGGCCGGTATCGGTCCCTCCTTGCAGCCGCTGTCCTCTCTCGGAGGAGTCATCGGCTGGGCCTTCGCTTTGGAGCAGCCCGGGTACCAGAACGGATTCAGTCTCATCGGTAAGAGGATGTATTGTAATTTCAAAGTCAACTTTACTGTCAATCTTTCAGTTTGTGTGTACAGACAGATAGATCGAAATACCGACTACAAAAATAGAAATATATACAGACAGACACATTTATATATATGAACACATTAAGATAAAAGCATAACACTCAATATATATACAAAAGAACAGTCACTTCAATATCTTTGGGAATGTACATTAGTGCAAGATTTTCCATAGCAGCGTAACAAGGGTCTGGAGCAAGATGCTTGGTTGTTAACCGTCCACATTGCTGGCTTTATTCAAAATGATTTGAATGAGTTATATTGATGGTTGATTGAATGTGTTTGTTTAAAAGTTGGGTGAGCATGAATAACAATGTCCTTTGCTTAAAGTTTGGACAAAGACCGTTGTTTCCAGAATTGTATGTTGTCTAATCTTGAAGAACTCTGTTAAGAAATTACATGCATATATATTCATTTAACAATGTTCCTGGTAAATAACCGTGTGTATGAGGCTCACTGGCAGCGAATGTAGGAGATTACTTTAGTTGTTGTTAGATGTTTGTTTGTCTTTTTTGTAATTCTTCTTTCTCTTTGTACATACAATCATTACAGACCATTGTCTCATTTGTATTCATATATTTTGCTTTCCTTTTCGAAAACGCTATAAAAAATGTTTGATCAAAAGAAACTCATGTTTTCTTGTGTCCATGCAGGAGGTGTGTTTTCCCGGCAGGCCGAGGTGATCTTCCACCCCGGGAACGAGCGTCTGAACATCAGGCAGCAGTTCAAAGGGATCGACGAGCACGACCACCTGGTGGTGAGCACCGAGCTGGAGGGGCGTCTGCCCGACATCCCGCTGGGGTCCTCCGTCCAGATCAGCCCCTACAAGGAGATCTACCAGTACGACAGAAACCGTAAGGATCATTAACAACCAGAAAATAATCAAATCCAATCCAATCCAACTTTAGACAAAACCGATAGGACAAAAAAAAATAATGTAAAAGCACGAGACAATAAAACCATACTTAAAGCCACAGACTGAAACTCTCATACACAATGAAAAAACATATGAAACACAACAAAATAGAAAACCCCAATTTAGAAAACACAGACTGATACGTCTCATACTTGGTCTGCAAAAGAATGGGAGCACAAGTAAGTCTTTAAACGAGATTTAAAAACAGGCAAAGTGGGAGCAAGTCTGATCGGGGGGGCACTGAAGCAGCTTCAAAATGTCGAAGTTTGGTCATTGATTTTGCATTAGAACTGTTAAAGGTGTCCTATCATGCAAAATGATGTCTTTTTTACATAAATCCCCGGTGGTGTGTCAGGGAACTCACAAAGTGTCAGAAAATAAAACCCTCTCTCTTTTCCTCCATACCCAAATCTCTAAAAACGATATGACGTAAAACACACATCATAGATATATATTTTTTTACATCTGATTCCCATAATATATGCCTAGAAATAGCATGATAGGAGATCTCTAAATGATTGAAGAAGCTCATTATATAGACCTCTTGATTGTCTATGACTGGAACTGTCTGCATAATATTGACATGTTTTCTTCTTCTGTCTCTTCTCCTAGTGATCACTTCCTCCTCCAACCGCGACTACACCATCACCTCGTCTGAAGGCAACACTCAGACCAGAAGCTACCAGTGGCGTCAGACCATCACCTTCCAGAGCTGCGCGCACGACGAGGCCAGCAGGGCGGCGATGTCCACGCAGCAGCTCAGCGTGGACCAGATCTTTGTGATGTTCGATCCCGACAACAATCTGATCCGCTACGCCATGAGCAACAAGATCGGCTCCGTCCACAGTGAGTCCGAGTTTATCTGCTGTGGAAATGTTTAAAATTGATAAATTGAACCAAAACCACAAACACTCCACTATAAAAAAAGAAAACAGGATTTACTTAAAGTGTTTTACATTTCTATAAACAACGCTACAAACTGAATATACTAAAATAATTATTTTCATCAAACTTTTCTCATATCAATCCAACATATTTCCTAAAAATGTAGGATGCCAGGTAATGTTTAATAGACATTTAGCCCAAAGCACAACTGTGTCAAAGTACAACCTTCCTTGTACAACCTTCAGCAGCTAGCAACAACGTAGCATAGCAGAAGATAAGTAGTCATGTCATCATTATTTGTTACAAAACACAAATTTGTAGTTATTTAAAAAAAGAAGCTGCTCCAAATTTGATTATTTGTAACCAACATTATCACCAAAAAAAAGCAGAAGCAGCATTTTTAAAGCTTCTCAAGGTCACATCATCTGTGTCGTATCGCCGCAACATTTGGATGCACATTTGACAAAAAAGTAAGGTTTTTTGCTTTTGGGTAAACATTGCTTATTGACGATTGGTTAAAACCCAGGGAGATGATAACCAGCGCTGGTTACGACTACACGAGTGTGTGTGACGCATTTTTTTAAATACCAGAAGCGTGTATCCACATAGGAGGGTGCAGGTTCTTCTAGAAGAGCATCCATGTCTCCTGGTTGTCTGTCAGGGACCATCGTACTACAAAGACGTGTGTTATTACCCCGAGGAATGCACTGAAACACGCCTCCGACAGTTTAGTACCCCGGCCATGTGTGCAGTGGGACATCACAGGAAGACAAACAGTAATCTGAGCCCGGCTGTATTTCCTCAGCTGCAATCAGAGGAGGCTGCGGAGCGTTGGCAGGGGGTGAAGGTCAACGAGATACCAACCTCCAGGACACAGCAGGGGGAGGAGCGGGGGAAGGGTATCACCAGGGTCCTTCTTCTGCTTTTAAATAAAAAAAGGGGGGGTTTTTGAGGTAAAAGTGCATACAAGGGGCTGTTGGTGGGATGCTCGGGGGTTCGGAGTTACACAAGCAAACACAACTCAGCCGGGGATTGTTGGCAAAAAGAGGAACATCTGCGTCGTGTTCTCTATAGGGAGGTGAAGGTCTGGAGCTGCAACACACAGCTGCATGATGGGAATACAGGAAAACAGTATTCCTCAGATAATCTATTGACTATTACTATGTTCCAGTAATGAGATGTGACGATGAGGAATGCATATGTTTCAGTTTTTGACAAATATTATTGAATAAAACCCCCCCTGTATTTATCAAATGAGATATATCATTGGTATTAAACATAATTACAACTTTCACATTTTCATTTATCTGACTAAAAATGGGGCATTTGTGTCCTAAAACAGTTTAACCTCCACCTCGTAGAGTTCACATGAGCCACGATCACCTCTTTAACGCTTCTCGACTGGTTTTTCATTGTTGTTTTAAAGCTAAAACTTGCTCCTGCTGTTTTTACTGTCCCACAAGACTTTGACGGCGTTTCTCTGGCTGAGACTCTCGGGAAGTTCTTGTGTTTTCTCTTCAGTCTGTAATCACACTGCAGCAAGGCTTTCTTTAAAGGAAAAAATAGGAGGATTTTCCTAAAAAAACATGTATAGACTGGAACAAAAATAATCACTTGCACCAATCATCACTCATGACCCACTAGAAGTATACGGTGGTGTCTGTTTCTGCAGAGACCCCGCATCCCTCTACCAGTTTCTTCTTATTTTGCTGCGTTTGGGACGTTTCTTGGTGTCAACCTATAAAAAACGTAGTATCTAGGTGCCAGATTCTAAGCAAGGACCCAAAAGGAAACTATAGTGCTACTAAAATAGCAAACACAGTGTGAAGAAGAAAATGCAAATGTAGCAGATTTATAACACCAAATGGACCAAGGTTGTTTCAAAGCTAGAGTGAGTCTAAAGTTTGATTTCACCAATCGTCTAACAACTAAACGAACTCATGGTGCCTTTCGAAACTCCAGTGATTTTCCACCTCAGTTTGTTTCCAGGTGTTGGGGAATATATATGTTTTAAGCTAGTATGAAGCCTTTAGTGTCTCCAGAGGGAGCTGTGTGAGGTCTGATAAATGTCCTCTTGTGATGTCACTTGGGTCAGCGTTGTTTGAAGAATCTTAAAAATCTGGGGGAGTGGAGTTAGACATCTTCAGTCCGCTTCTTATCTCTGCTACAGGGTCATGGGTAAATCAGACCCTATAAATTAAACACAACAACATCTGTCTGCCGAAGAGTTGCATTTTGGGTAATGTAGGCGCCATGTTTTGACATGGAAGAACGTGTGGAATAAATAAAGAATATATCTCTCGTTCTGCTGCATCAATTTTGAATTTTAACCAATTACCATAAAAAACTCTCAGTGTTTTCTTAGCGTTGGATTCAGCCATCCATGGAGCAGAGGCGACTCCTTTTAAAAAACGTTAATTGTTAATTATTAACCAAACTCCAACCAGTCACATCACGTCCATGATCAGTTTTTGTTATGTTTGGCTGTGAGTCTGAACACATCATGGGTCACACTGTAGACATGCCACATTAGATGTTTCTGAGTGTTGATTTTAATCTGCAGGGTGGTTTTTATTTTGCAGGTACTCTTCCAGAGCAGAACCCATGTTTCACGGGCAGACACGGCTGTGACATCAACGCTATGTGCCGACCAGGTGAAGGCCTGCAGTTCACCTGTGAATGTTCTTCTGGTTTCACTGGAGAGGGACGCTACTGCCAAGGTAACACAACCTCTGCATAATCACATATTGACAACAACTTTCATCATTTCAGTGATGGGAGCTGTTGAACAATAACTTTCTGAACAAACTCTGCTTTTACAATAACAACAATGAAAGGAATAGCAAGTTGCGCAGGTTGAAAAAAAGTTATAAGTCAACTTAAAATGCAATGCAGTACAATGGAAACGTTTGTAAAAATCGTTTTTATGAAACACCTGCACCTACAGTCCAACATGCGCCACCTGCAGGCAACACAAAGATGCAATATTTTCAACTCTTCTGCCCCCTACAGGCAACAACTGTAACTGCTGCAGTTTATTAGTGATTAGTGGAATTTTTTTAATATTATATACTATTTTTATCACTTAAGTGACTACTTAAGCTACGTTTTTGCGATTTTTTTATTAACCCGGAAGTCCACATCGATGTAATAAGAAAATGCTCGTCATCTTGCTCATTGAAAGACTATATTATATATTCTCCCTTTTGTTTACACTCTTTATCTCGTCCTTGTGTTGTGTCTTTAGACTAGTTAGCTCTGAGGTTGTCTTGGTCATAAAGTCAGATATTTTTGTGATGGTGGAGGATGAATGAAACCAAAACTCGCAAAAATGCACTTTTAATTACGATTGATCTCTGCATTTTTTCATTATTTTCAATGCAAATTTTAATCTTTGTTTTGACCCACGTGACATGACCCATATTTATTGCAGTTGTTGATGGGCTCAGTGCTTCTAGTCATGATAACCTGTTACTGTCTTTTAAGGTCGTATAAATAAATACTTTAATACATATCCCTCACCTCCATTTTTGTGTGTTATTGGCAGATACTGACGAGTGCAGGGAGACTCCTCAGATCTGTGGAGCTAACTCCGTCTGCAACAACCAGCCCGGGACTTTCCGTTGTGAGTGTTTAACCGGCTTCGTGTTCGCCAGCGACGGACGGACCTGCATCGGTACGTTACTGTGTGTGTCTGTTTGTGTGTGTGTCTGTTTGTGTGTGTATCTGTTTGTGTGTGTGTCTGTTTGTGTGTGTGTCCGTATTTGTGTATTGACAGCTGTGGGGTGGGTGGAGTGTTGTTCCTGCGTGTGTCACTGCTTCGAAGAGTCCCTTGTTTCCTATACAGATGTTCTATACGCCGCCAACAGACATGAACAATAACGTTGTTGTACGACTCTGTATTGGACTCTCTCCACTGAAAACATAACAAACGCATGTCTTTGTTCAACAGAGAATGTGATTTAACATGAGAATACATACCAGATCTGCAATCAGATAATCTGAATAAATCAGCAGGGATCAGAGTTGTTGAATTATGTACGGTGGCCCAGAAGTGCATTAGAATAAAAACATTTCGCAATAGCTTTAAAGATGCAAGTTGATGAAAATGAGCACCTGCAGCAATGAAAACATCGTGCCCAAAACATAAGAAAGAGAAAGCACAAAATAATACCCCAAACATATATATGGTGTTACAAAACACATCACCACGTAATGCTTTTTTAAATACATTTCCTTAGTGAGAGTTTTTTTGTATTAGTTCTTTTAATGTTGTGTTCGAAAAAACACGCTTTTTTTAATAGAAGGACGTCTTTCCTACTGTTTGACATTTTGAAACATTTGCTTATTTGTGTATTTGTTGTTGATGACATGAAGTTGAAAGCCTAAAATATCAGCAACATTTAGATTTAGCTTTATTGGAACCTTGAGTCCCAAACCAGAAAAAAAACAGACTAAAAATAAACTCAAGTATGCGCCCATATGGTTTTTGGCCATACAGTGTATTACGTTTTTAAATGTAACTTTCTCACTGACTGAGAGAAAACATAAAAATTTGGTTTTAAATGGAAAAAAAATTACTTTCTTTACAGTTTTTTTAACAGTTATCCCTTCGTTTACAATCAACACATGTTGTTCCTATAATTTATAACTTTTCCAACATGTCTCCTTCTCGTCCTCAGAGGAGAACCGTCCCGTGGATCACTGTCAGAGAGGAACTCATGACTGTGATGCTCCTGATCGAGCGTCATGCAGCTACACCGGAGGCTCCGCCTTCCTCTGCTCCTGCCTGCCGGGATTTGTGGGCGAAGGCCGGGTGTGTCAAGGTGAGTTCATCAACAGCAGAACACACACTGAGGCTCACTGTCAGTGGTAGGTAGGTAGGTAGGTAGGTAGGTAGGTAGGTAGGTAGGTAGGTAGGTAGATATATAGATATGTAGGTAGATCGATAGGTAGGTAGGTAGGTAGGTAGGTAGATAGATAGATAGATAGATGGATAGATATGTATATATTTCTGAAATAGAAATAAAATAGCATTAAAATGGGGAAAATATACATGTGGAAATACAAAAAACATATGACTTATGTCTTCAGTATCAACTCAGATGTATGAAACTATGACTGATGCAGGCGGCGTTGGAGGTCATAGCAACCGTTTTCATATGTGTTTAAAGCAGCAGAACAAATATTTGATTAGTTTTACTTGAAGGCTTCTTTTAAACTTTAACCTCGTCTGCAACTTGTATACATTTGAATCAAGAGAGTTCAGTCAACTAAAAAAATACTTTATCAAGCGCAAAATCCCAATAGCTGTATCCACGAACACTCTTGCATTCACACACACGATTTCAGTGTCAGAGTTCAGCGTCCTACGGCAAAAAACTGCTCACCAAAAGAGTGACGAAATGTTTGTGGACTAACCCACAGAACGAGCTATACAATAGTTGGTTGCAGCTAAAAACTGGAGCCCCGCATCACAAAGGGAGTGAAACACAAAGTGTTACTATCAAATTCAAAGCTTTATGGGAAAATTATCATAACGAGGCCTTAAACAAACGTGTAGCCATTGTTTATGTTTGAACATGACGACAGAGAAGGGGTTCCTCCTCAAGGAGTGACAGAAGGACTAGCAGTAACATTAGGATACATATTTACAGGGTTACAGGATAAAGAAGTCCAGTTTCCTTTACCTGTGACTGCTGATTTCTCCTTCTGTCTTTTATACTGTCAGTCTGGTTGAATGATGTAAAAAAACAAACTCTTCATACAAAGTAATGTGTATGTAAAGAGGACTTTCTGCATCTTAAAGCAAGACACATCAGATGTAGAGATTTGTATTTTGTGGCCGGAGAAAGAGACTTTCAGCCACAGGGACCGGGGGCATCGAAAAGCATTTTTCCACGTGAGCTTGCACAGTTTGAGTCTTTCTGTTTCTTTACTGTGACAAACTATAAGTCATTGCGTGGGCCCCTCGGACAGGAAATGTTTCCACCTCGACACAAAATGCAGAGCCCTGCCTTACAGCTGTGCAGCTCATCTCTTATATATACACACACTCTGTAGAGACTGAGCAGAAGAATGTGGAGAAAAAACAGCAGGACAAACTGTGCAGAACATTTCTCTTTTAACCCTTATGTTGTGTTCGGGTCTCCCGTGACCCGCTTCAAGTTCACATTATATAATAACTACGCTCTAGTGTTTTGTATCGGAACAAGGCTTCATGATATCCTCCACAACAGCTATGTCAACATCACAAAACTGATGTTGACAATTTTTGCCAAGTCTGAAGGTCTCCAAAAAAAAAAGTGTATAATTTGGTATTCGGGTCTGGGGAGACCCAGCACAATGGTTTTGGGTGACTCGAGGTCAAATTTGGCCCAATCAAGATTCATCTTTGATTTTAGACCCCCCCCCCCTCCCCCCTCCTTCATCAACTGTAACAATAATTTTTCGCAACATGCACCAGGTCTCCCCTCACCCCCACAGGAACTCCACCTTTCTCAAAGAATATGTACACTAACACTTGAACCTGAACTCACACATGCACGTGGTGTAATGTGTTTGGGGCCATAACATTAAATGACAACAGGATTGTACGGTTATGAATGCATTATAAGTTAGTTATGATGTAGTTAAAACAATATTGGATGATAGTCATTTTTTGTGTTTGTTTTGCACTGAGATAAATCACGGGTCAAAATGTACCCGCGAACACGGTAACAGCTTCCAAACACAACACAAGGGTTAAACAGGTCTTCACAAAGGTCAGTGGTCAGTTTGCTGAGAGTTGGAGATGAAGTCTTACCTGTAGTGTAGCTTAAAGATTATGATGCCGCAGGAAAGGGTTCATCCTCTGGAGAGCAGGGAAGAGATCATAACATGTGATGGTTATCTGCAACTTAATGCAGATTATAAGATGTATTAAAGTCATCATTTGACCTTAGTCGTGCAAAACAGACCAAACAGAGCTCATAAAGTGGTTATTCCTAACAACACATGTCATTTCTGCCTTTGTTTGCTCATTGTTTACCATCACAGGGGCACTTGGAGTCGTATTTAATGTCTGCCATGATATGATGTTCAGACTAGAGACTGTATATATAAACAGGCTTCTCCACACACTCCAAAATATCCTGGGTGCG
Organism: Notothenia coriiceps; assembly: GCF_000735185.1. Taxonomy (NCBI): domain Eukaryota; kingdom Metazoa; phylum Chordata; class Actinopteri; order Perciformes; family Nototheniidae; genus Notothenia; species Notothenia coriiceps. The sequence goes on from NW_011337196.1 coordinate 858,852, forward strand.
AGAGCTTCAGAACATTTGGAAAATTGGCAGATAATGTTGAGACTGTGAGATGTGGTGGAAATTAATGTCCTAAAAAAGCTAATAACATGAGTAAGATTTCCAAAAACTTGACGGCACACATGCTTAATTGATATGAAATATGTGATTGAGACCAAGGAGCTTTTAAACAGACATTTTAAGCCACTAGTGGAACAGCATCTTAAACCTCCTCCATCTTTGTTCCTCCTCTCTGTTCAGACGTAGACGAGTGTCAGCAGGAAGTCTGCCACCGCGCTGCTTTCTGCTCCAACTCCCAGGGGTCCTTCGCCTGCCAGTGCCATCCGGGTTTCCACGGCGACGGCTTCCAGTGCAGTCCCATCTCTACAGGTAGGTGACTCACACACACACACACACACACACACACACACACACACACACACACACACACACACACACACACACACACACACACACACACACAATGACACCCATGTGAGTTAACAAATCAGTCTATTACTTGATGGATGCCAAGTGTATTACATATAGCGGTGTAAATTCTTGCTTGGATTGAGTTCATTTTCAGATTAGTCTGTTTATATCAGCGGGAATGTAAATGAATGGCAGTTGGGAAAGAAGTATTCACTTTGCTGCGGAGTTTGCACGTCAAAATGGTCTTCCTGTCGCCTCAAACATGCTCACATGATCTCCCATACTTTGGATATCCTAAGCAACACACTTACCTTAATGACCTGGCAAAGCACATGCAGCGCCTCGATGGAGTTTATTTTGTATTCATTTATTGTGTGACTTATAGACTAATGGATAATGTACTTTTGTAGCCAACTATCGTAGTCCACTATAAGGGGGAAGCCCTATAAAATATAAACACTAAAGTACAGTACAGATACTCTGATCTGTACTTTAGATCAATACTTTCTAAAACCTAAAGAAGCAGTGATTTAGTCTCTGTATAGTTTTTATACAGATCCAACCCGTGTCTCCTGATGGACAAAGAGCTCTCATAATAAAAGTATTTGCGTGTCTGTGTGTTTGGCATCACGTGCAGACTGCAGTTGGTTCTCCAGACATGTCAGAGAAAGTGGAAGCTGTGTAAACTCAGCAGAGTAAACATCCAGCTGAAGGTTGAGCAGGAAGACGAGCTAACGGAGGCTGGAGGATGTTGTTGAGCTGACGAGAGAGTAAACAGAGCTCATGTCAGACTCAACACACACACAGCTGAGGTGCAGACTGATTCAGGGTTATAAAATAATTATATATTAAATGTTATCGTGGCGGACTGGCCATCGGGACGTTCGGGACGAATCCAGACGGGCCGGTACTGAAGTGGGCCGGTCGGACGATGTGGGCCGGTCGGATAAGTCACTAGCACCCCCCCCGTTGACAATTTACTAGCGGTATTTACTTGTGGGAATGAAGTGGGCCGGTCGAGAGTCCCGGGCTGATTTTTAGTCCCAGTCCGCCCCTGAATGTCATCATGCTTCTCGTCCCAATGTCAGATGTCTCTGCGCTAAAGTGTCAGAGCTTATCCTCAAGTAAAAGTAGTAACACAACAGTGTAAAAATACTGCTTTCAAAATGTTACCTAAGCCAGTAAGGACATTGACAAAGAATATCCTGAAAGTACAAAAAGTAATCTACAGATGAGAGCTACACATCCAGTTACTTTCCCTGTACATTCGCTGTCATTTGACTGGCGGTAAATACAGATTTATGAGGTTTTCTCCAATCACATCAAACAATTCAGAAAACCGTGTTAGTTTTTATCTACAAGGAGTCCAATTACGATGGTCAGACAGGCAAACAACTAAACAATGACATTGGAGATCGTTGATCAGGGTCGATTTATGGTTTATTTCCGTCTACGAGTGTCAGGCAGCAGGCTAACCCTGAAACTAGGATTTCCATGACTTGTCAGTGTTTTGTATTATGACAATGCAGCGACTACATTCACTACTTTGACTTTTAACACTATAACTGTGTAATTGGGCAATTGACGTTAAACTCATTAGCATCATAAGGTAGCTGTGATGAAGTGTTTCCCACAGACGTATTGACTCACAGACATTGATCCCTCTTTTCGTCCTCTCTGTGGAGTCGGTCCGTTTTTCTTAGAGGAAGTCAAGAAAATTGTAACTCTGGATTTTGTTGTTGTTTGAGGGGCAATATACGACACGGCAGCTTTTAGGCAAAGTCTTCTTTCCCGCTTAGCGTCGATGTCTTGTTTTCAACGGAAAGTGGGCGGAGCCGTATATTTGCCAGAAAGTGCCTTAGCGATGCTCTCTTCTATTGGCTAGCGATCCCACACATTGTACCTGAGACTGCCAAGGCACACNGGGCAATATACGACACGGCAGCTTTTAGGCAAAGTCTTCTTTCCCGCTTAGCGTCGATGTCTTGTTTTCAATGGAAAGTGGACGGGGCCGTATATTTGCCAGAAAGTGTCTTAGCGATGCTCTCTTCTATTGGCTAGCGGTCCCACACATTGTACCTGATAGGCTAAGAGGCGGGACATCTCTAAGCGGTTGACCAATCACAACAAAGCCGGACAGCTAACCAACCAGAGCAGACTGGGCTCTGGTTTCAGACAGAGGGTGAAAAGAGGTGCTGCAGAGAAAAATAAAGAGCTTTTTGAACATTAGAGCATGGAGACATGTCACAGTAGAGAAACTACATACTAATATTGAAAAAGAGATCAATGATCTCAATGGGATACACCTGGGTAAATAAAGGTTTGAAATGAAATGAACCTGAAAACTATCGCGTAATACGGCCCTTTAATGTCTAAACACCTTATTCATCATATGTATCATTTATTGTCTGGCAGCACATTAAATAACAATTTCGTAGTTGTCACTTTTATCAGAAGTGAATTACTAAAATTGCAACATAAGCAGCTGCTCTTGAAAGTGTCAGGTTTGTTTGTTGTTGTTGTTGTTGTTTAGTGGTTTTGCGTGGTCCCAGAGCTGCAGACTGCTCCGTGATTCCAGCTGTCAGCAGCTGAGATAATTACAGCTCCATCCTCTGCTCTAACATTTTGTCCTATTTTCGTCTTTTTTATGAGCGGCCGGGCTCCGAGAGGCATAATCTTTCTGTCCCGTCACAGCGTCTCTCTGAGGTTCCTTTGTCTGAACGCCTTTGATCTTATTCCCTTTCATAAGGCAGAGGTGGATGACGTTATCTTATTCTGTACTCAGTAAAAACACTGATAACACACTGTAACATCCTGCAGGGAAAATACAAGTTCAGTAAAAGTATGAAAGCACAATCTGATGTCAATCTGATCTAATGTCCCATGTGACTGTTATACTATTATATATTATATCATTAAGTTATAATTACTAATGCATTATTATAAAAGCAGGATTTGACTCTTGTAGTTGGTTGAGGTGGAGCTCATTTTGAACTATTAACTAATACTTATTTTTATTATCTATTAACGCGCTGATTATTTTCTCTTAATAATCAAATTATGTTTTGGTTTGTACAAATATATTAAAAAAATGTAAGGCAGATCTACACAGAGCACGAATTCATAAAAAATAATACAATTATTTAAAGGAATTGTCAAATCTTCACACTTGAGAAAGAAGAACAATTTTTTTTAAATATTAAAATCAAATTGTTTCTGATTCATTCCTTTCAATCGACTTTTGTTTCAACTTTACATTTTCATGTTTTGTGAAAGAAAAATCGGACTTTTGTAAAGTCCTTTTACCTTTTAAATCAAACTTTGGAGGATTCGAAAATACAATATTTCCCTCTCAGATGTCGGTAAGTAGAAGTAGAAAAGGTGGCATTTAAAGAAAATACTAAAGTAAAGTACAAGTACTTCAAACGTGTCCTTAGGTGCAGTACTAGCGTTCATATACTTGGTTTAATTCCAGCTCTGCTCTGAAGGGTCTCCACATATTTGTGGTGTTCCTGCGCTGTGATTGTTGTTATCAGCGCGGCGCTGTCTCTGTCAGACGGCTGTTTTGACTCCCTGCGGTTCCTCGCTCAGACACCCTTGAGGATAAGAGTGTGCAGAGCGCTGGGCCTTCCAGATGTCACTGTGGCCCCGGATGTGACCGCAGAGATGAAGAGCTGCTCTTCCTCTTAGTCTTTATCTGCAGCTGCCACGCACTGCAGGACAACACTCAATAGAGATTTAAAAATGTGTGGAAAATCTGTATTTTGAATCAAGAGCAGGTTGATATTTATTTATATTTTCGAGCGTCTTTATACATTGACCGTACAGATATTTTTCCGTATTAGGTTGGGTGTAGACAGACAGAGGTGGTAGAAGTACTCAGATCTTGGACTTGAGTAAAAGTAGAAGTACCAGAGTGTAGGAATACTCTGTTACAGTAAAAGTCCTGTATTCAAAACGTTACTCAAGTAAAAGTAGAAAAGTATTTGCATCAGAATATACTTAAAGTACTAACAGTAAAAGTACTCATTGTGCAGATTGGTCCATTTCAGAATAATATATATGATATGTTTTATAATGATTGATCATTAAATTGTTCTCAAAGCTGGTAAAGGTGCAGCTAGTTTGAATGACTTTGTGTACTGCAGGGTAGCTTGTGAGAAAAATATGAGTAATTAAAGTGACAATTTTGTAGACATCTTCCTTTACAATTAAAGAATATTTGAAAGTGTTTTTGTATGTTTATACTCTATATCTCACTCTGCCTCTTATATTCTTTCCCCCCAGAGCGTGAGCAGACGGTGTGTGAGCGCCACAGAGAGAGCGCTCAGTCCCCCTCCTCCTCCTCCGGCTCCGGGATCTTCTCCTTCTTCCGCCCCCGGCCGGCTGTGGGTCAGTTCGTCCCTCAGTGCGACCTCCATGGAGCCTACGAGCCGACGCAGTGCCACAGCTCCATCGGGCAGTGCTGGTGTGTGGACGCCAGCGGGCAGGAGATCCCCAACACCCGCACCGGACCGGGGAACACCGCCCTGTGTGAGTCACCTCTGACCTCTTATATCATCATGTGCTTTAAAGGTCACCTATTATGCAAAATCCACTTGTTCATGTCTCTTCTACATCAACATGTGTCCCCTCTGTGGAAAGAGACTCTGAAAGTTTCAGGAACAAAGGTTCCCTCTCTTTTTCTCCTGATCCATTTCTATAAAAACCTGTCTGAAAATGAGCTGATCAGATTTTGGCCACTTTATGATGTCATAACGATGTGTTGGCTTGTGTAACCATTAGCCAATAGAGTGGTGCAGTGATGACGTATTTTTGTAGGTCGACCTGGCAGTAAGCTGCGCATGGGTTCCCTCAACAAAAAAACAACAGGATTTCTCCATAGGATTTTGGAATATTGTAAAAAATAAGATCTGTGGAAAACGAACCTGTTTGATAAATGCACGTTTTGTTCAGCCGGATAATCTCCACATGTCTACCCTACTTTTATAATTTTCCAATCATAAATCTAATCGCCAGAAGCAAAATGCTAACGTTATGCTATAAACGAACTACAGCCGAGTACAGCAGGGTCGCTGCTTCAACGTCACGCCAACTTAAGATCGATATTAAAAAATACAGATTCAAAATTGTTTGTTGAAGTTTGCAAGAGCGCAGTTACTTGCTTTCAAGCAGAACAGGGGCAAACAAACTTAGCGGGAGTGTTGACGTGTTCGGTGTAATGACGAACAACGTCCTCGACAATTTCTGTAGTCCTATTCAGCCACTTGGTAACAACCATCGTTTTTCAGACACGTAAACTCTTCACTGCTGATGTATTTAATGTCGTAGAACAAATTGTGACCCATCTCTTAAATTTGTGTCAACCACAGACCTTACTTCCAGCTATTTCCCAAAAACTAGTCAAAAAAACCCGTTGACTCTGAGACGAGGGAAGCGGAAGTGGTAAAATGCTGACTCACTTCCCGGTTTTAGGACTCTTCACTGCACCACTCTATTCACCTTACTCTGCGCTTCCACATTGCATCATTCTGATCCAACTTCTGGTTCAGAGCGGAAATGCTATTACTTTGCTTAGCGTCACCAACTTAACCAACCTCTACTCCATCAGGTTTATCGTCAAGTAGCTTTACACATTAAAGGAATGTGCTTTGTTACACTGGTGCATACATAGACTCAGTAAGTAAAAAGCAGTATGTATATATAACTATTTTAAGATTTTAAAAAGAATGGGAAGAAATATTTTCACAAAATCGCCTTCACAAGTAAGGTAGTACAATATGAATTTGACATAAGATGTATTTAGCTGAAATACTTTTTCAAGCTGAAACGTAGCAATTGTGTTTCCAATATGCTTTCAGTTTATACCAATAACGCATATTTGGGAATTACGCCGGAGATGGGCTGGTTGGAGTTTAAAAAGCACACGTCTATAATGTTTTTATTGAAACTATCACTGCCAGAAAGGTAGACACATGTCCACAAGTTTAACCATATGGTATTAAATAATAATTAATTGCATTTATTTGAGCACTTTTTACAAGAGTAATACATCAATACTGTTGACAATAGTTGTTGTTGTGTTTTGATGTCTTTATTTCTGTCCTTGTAAGCACCTGATCTGATCTGTGGTATGCAAAAATATCCTAAAGTTTTTTTCATGTGAATTTCCCCCCAAAAAAGAAAACCTGGTATTTCACAATCACAGGAAAATAATCCTCATTAAACTAAAACCTGCCCCCTGATCTCCCCCTCCTCTCAGGTATTGATCAGGGGGTGAATCCTCCTCCGGTGGGTCCGACCCCTCGACCAGACGTCCACCCCGTCGCTCTGGGGACTCACCTGCTGTTCGCTCAGAGCGGGAAGATCGAGCGCGTTCCTCTGGACGGAAACAGCATCAAGATGGACGAGGCCAAACCTCTGCTGCACATCCCCGTAAGACCATCAGATTAATCTTCATTGTTAGATTCCTCGTAAATATTTCCTTTGCCCTGAGGCTAAAAAACAGTGTCCCGCAGATTTTACATTAAATGATATAGAGTTAACTGGTGCTTTGTCCTAAGCGAATTACATAAAGTAGATGAAATGCAAACATCAATCATCAGATATACGATTCTAACTGTTCATTCAAATCCTCCAAACGTTGAGAATTTGAGGGGGAAAAAGTCAAGGTCTTGAACGTTTTAAAAGAGCTTGAACTTGAAATATTTGTTTTAAATGTTTGATTTAACGTTGTTTGTTGGTCAACAGGCTACGTATTGCTGTGTTATTGTTTCAGGCACCACATGCCTCAAGAAAGTATCTTTAACCTTCCATCTCTGTCTCAAACTATGCCATGTTAGGTCCTAGAATTGAGTGGAATTTGATGTAGAAAGTCTCTAAAATCTCTTGTTTTCATATTTAAGTGAGTGTGGGAATCCTGTGGAAAGTAGCCATTGATTCAGATGTCAGCAAATTAGCTTTTTTAATTCTGCCTTCACGAGTTAAAAAGATTCTTTGTCTGAGAATCAGATCTGGATATCCATCTTAGCGTTGTATGAAGATGTGTTTCCATTGTTTTTTCGAAGCTTGGCTAACAGTTTCCCCTTGCTTCCAGTCTTTGTGCTAAGCTAGGCTAAACACTTCCTGCACCTCTCTGTGCTCAGGATGCTCAGAGAGAAAACTTCTTTGTATCTTATAATCTATAGCCTTTCAAAGTGTTGGACTGTTTCTTTAAGCTTTACCAAAATCAAATCATCACATTAACGGATAATTCCATGAAAAATCTTCAATTTTTTTCTAGTTTTTCCACCATTTTTGTTAAGAATGGGTCAGAATACAAAGAGAAATCTAAGTAAAGAGAAATATCCATGTTCCAAACCAGATTGAGCTTCCTATAGAGACATTTTTTGACTTTATGGAGTTTTTCTGATGACGTTATTCGGTCTTCATATTGAACAACGTACACACAGTGTCAGTGTTTCTCATGAACTTCTAAGCGTTCCTGGTCGCTGTGAAACAATCCTCTTATTGTTCTTAAACATATTTCAGCGTCTCCTCTCTCATGAAGCCCATAAGTCATCAGCGTTAATGTACTGCAGGCGAACACAAAGCTCTCCGTCAGCGGCGCAGACTTTCTGTCATCTCCACACAAAAGGCTCTTTGAAAATGAAACTGCGGCTGAATGAAAGCGTCTGTCTGCTCCTGCGTTTCCTCTCAGGACCGAGTGGTGATCGCCCTGTCGTACGACTGCGTGGAGAAGATGGTTTACTGGACCGACATCACCGGGCCGTCCATCAGCAGGGCGCGTCTGAGCGGAGGAGGCATCCTCCCTGTCGTCACCACAGGTAGGGCAGACGTCACAAAGTCACTTCTGCAGGGAGTATTGCTCATACTGCTCAAAAACAAGAATGAGTGTGAGCACAGTCATCTTTACATGGCTGAGCGACATGAAGAAGACCAATCTTACTCAGTGTCCTAAGGTTCTTTTTTTAACAGCAACGAGACAACATCTAGGAGAAGACATTTAAATAATTGTTTCTCACATTAAAAACACATTTTTAGAGTTAGTTTCTCTTAATTGTATTAGATTTTTTTATATAACTATATATTTTTTTATTTACATGAAGAAAAAAACAATGATATAAAAAAGAACCTGGAAGTTGCTGGATAAAAGTCATATATTTACAAAAAGAAATCCCTGAAATTGTGTTTTTATTGTCAGTTACCTGTAGGGATCAGATGATGCAATGCTTGTGTTAATAAAAAAGCATTTAAAAAAGATTTTACTCATCCTCTAAGTTAAGATTACTCTCAAATGTTGAATCAGAAGCCATTACCACTGTTAGTGCTTCCCCCTGTTTGCCTGAGGTCTGATCTGTGTGTGTTCCCGTGTTTCCTCAGATCTCCAGAGCCCTGAAGGCATCGCGGTGGATCACGTCTCGCGGCTCCTCTTCTGGACCGACTCCATGCGCGACACGGTGGAAGTTTCCAAACTGGACGGCAGCCAGCGGCGAGTTCTGTTCGACACGGACCTGATCAACCCGAGACCCATCGTGGTCAACCCGGCGTACGGGTGAGTGCTGCAGGAACAACAAGAAGAAACTAATCAGAATTTCAATAATAATGTATATAGTGGATTGTCTTAAAGGGGACCTATCATGCAAAATGCACTTTTTGATGTCTTTTATACATAAATACGTGTCAGGGAACTCACAAAGTGTCAGGAAATAAAACCCTCTCTCTTTACCACCGTACCCAAATCTCAAAAAACGGGGGAACAACGGAGCGGATCCAGATTTGCGTCCGATATGACGTAATATCAGAAACAATGCACGACATGTTTTGGACGTAATAATATAGTCTTTGTTTACATTAGCATCGCTAACACTCAGAGCGAACCTGTACTGGAGAGAGCATGTGTGTGAAGAAGCAGGAAATAAAAAAAGGAACTCACCTTGTGGTAAACCGGCAAGTATATATATATCCTTTATTTAAACCAGGTTTCAGAAATAATCCTTGATGTGGTTTGGAACATGATATGGCATTTAATCACGGCAGAATTTAACTGTATCTGCCGGTAGAATTCTGAGCATGTTTGCAACTTATATATATATCAATATTCCAATTACTTATAGACTATTCTGCACTATTTCTATTTCTATCATATTTTATTTTATTTACTTGCACTATTTTATCAGTTTTATTGTGTTGCACTGTTGGCGGATCCTGTGACCTAAGATTTTCATTTTCATAACTACACTGTAGCTATGTACAAATGACAAGAAAAGCCTTGAATCCTTGAATCCTTGAATCCTTGAGTATTAGTCTTCCTCTGACTGGTTGTTTCCCGTTGCTTCAGGCGGCTGTACTGGGCAGACTGGAACAGAGACGGGCCCAAAATCGAGATGTCGAACATGGACGGGACGGATCGGACGGTCCTGGTGAAAGACGACCTGGGGCTTCCCAACGCTTTGACCTTTGACATCGAGCAACAGGAGCTGTGCTGGGCCGACGCAGGTGAGACTCACCTGAGGCATCATCATCATCATGCTGTTAGAAAACACAGAATCAGAAACAGATTTATTACCAGGTAGGTTGGCACGTACGAGGAATTTGACTTGATGTCGTGGTGGATACATAAATATATATATAAAAAAAAGACAGATAGATAGAAAACTATTTTAAGAACACAATAATAACATAAGAAAATAAGAAAAGATATAGTCAAATAAAAAATGAAATAAAGCAGTATTTACATTGAAATAGAATTGAATAAAATATGTGCAGTAAAAAAAACAGATATTGTCAACATTGTGTGCATTACTGTAATGCATAGAGTCTGCGTTGTGGCTGAGATAAAGATCAATCAGAACTGAGATCAGGTTAATTGTCATTGATTGATTGATTGATTGGTGTACAGGGACTCGTAAGTTGGAGTGTATGGATCCTCACCGGCGGCTGAGGAGGCAGATCGTCGAGGGGATCCAGTATCCCTTCTCCATGGTGTCCTTCGGAAAGAACCTTTATTACACCGACTGGAGGAGGTAACACACTCACATCAATATACTCAACTGTACTCAGCTGCTTATAGAGAGGTGCAGGAATGAGTCCTTAACCTGGGAATGAGTCAGCATTTCAGAATTTCCGGGCTCCTTCTTCTCAAAGTCAATAGTTTTTTTGAAAGTTTTTGTGGTTAGAAGAATACATTAAAGTCTGTTGTTAACACAAGCTAAAGAAATGTTCACGTTTTGTTCTACGACATAAAATAAGTCAGCAAGTACCCCACTGGTGAATGCCCAAGGCTTCTATGCTTCATAACAACAGTGGTTGTTAACAAGTGTCTAAGTTAAACTACAAACATTAGCCGCCTTTAGCTTAGCGTTGGCGACGTGAAATCATGTCACCTATAGCCAACGTTAACTTTGACTTCTGCCAATTGCATTTATGCTTCATTAAGTATAAAATGGTGTTAATATGTGGAGATTGTCCTGCTGAAGAAAAGGTGTAAGTATCAGAAACATGGGTTTGCCACAATCCTATCTTCTGTAATAATTCAAAAGCCAATGGAAAAATCCCAAAGCTTTTTGTTGAGGGAATCCTTGCAATGCTAACTTCCTGGTCGGCCTACAAAAGTAAGTCATCCCTGCACCTCTCTAAAGTCAGTTGTGTTTAACCCTGTGTTACTCTGACCACCAACCATCTCTCTGTGGTCTGTGGTCAACCATTTTGTTTTTGATTTTCCAGAGAGGCGGTGGTCTCCGTGGACCGTTTCTCAGAGAAAGAGACTGAAGAGTTCCTTCCTCAGAAACGCTCTCGACCGTACGGCATCACCTCGACACCGACGCAGTGTCCACAAGGTACGGCTTCACTTTAATAACAAGATACAGAGTAGGTAAACCTGTCGGAGAAAACAAAGTAAAGGAACCAAGGTTATTAAACAGGACATAAGCAATCAGCTGTTTTGCAATGATGCATGGAGGATTTTTACTCTCTGGTTTCTGACAGAGCCTTTATTCTGCGAGCTAGGGGTTTAAAACACAAGAGCTACACATATTATATCATATGAGGTACATATCGCCTTGAATATTCATTATCGTAATATCACATGTTTCCTGGAGTCAAATGCCACATTACGGGAAGGAATGTATTTTCTGAACTTAACAGACTTTTCTACATGTTCTTTTTGAAATGTTTTACCCACATAGCCATAATATCGATTGATACATTTTATTTCGAACAAGTAAAAATAAATAATTACAAAAGAAATGTTGCAGTACATAGTCATGTAAGATAAATCAAAACAAAAAATAACATTTACAACAACAACAGCAGCATTAGCAACATAAACGGTCCCACATCTAGTGTTCGAAAAGGAGTGAGAAGAAGTATAACTTATTTAATCTCACGCCCTTGTCCCTAAATGATTTATTTATAATCTATAATCTGCAATAATTATCATTATTATTAATTATTATTGTTATTATTATTCTTAATCTGCTTTACCTGTTGATTGACATATATAAATATATACATATGTACATACACATACACATATATACATATACTAAGGAGGCGTGTGGCGCAGTGCATAGTGCGTTGGTGTTGGGATCAGGGGGTCACAGGTTCAAACCCCACTGCAGTCAGCATGTCGTTGTGTCCCTGAGACACTTCACCCCAAAGTGCTCCTGTGGGGATTGTCCACAGTATTGAGTATGTAAGTCGCTTTGGATAAAAGGGTCTAACAAGTAACATGTAATGTAATATATGCACATATACATATACTCACACATAGTCAAAGAATCACTAGTTATATCAACATAACTAGTGATTATTTTTCACAAATCTTGTTATGTAAATAGTTTATGAAAGCACCATCCTCGGAATATCAATGTTGAGTTTACTTGGTCAGAAATATCCTGATATTTGATTTTCTCCATATCACCCAGCCATAATCTCTTTTTAAATATCATCATCATGGTTCCTCGAGATCTCTAGGGTAGAAAAAGGGGTTGAGATATGAACTATTTAAGGGGTGATACATGTTTTATTTATCTATATTGATATACGTCTTAGAGCTGCCGCACCTGAATGTCCTCTTTGTGGATCCAAAAACGTTTACCTTATCTTAAATCGAGCTAACTCTGTTATGTTTATATGAAGAGCAGCTCGGGGGAGTTCTGATCAGAGCCGTTTCGCACACTGTGAGTGCAGATGTACTCGCTGACTGCAGTAATTGATTCCTGATGCATATAGTATGTGGATGGATATAGGCGTGGGAACTCTGTGAGCAGTGACCTCAGGGGAAGCCAGATGTTAGCATGGAGGCTCACAGCTGCTCCGAGCAGCGATGAGAAACACATCCTCCTCCACCTGCTGCAGCGCTGACGGGGTTTAACTGTCCCTCCACTTCCTAAAGCCTCGCTAAACATTTCTGTTTAACTTGGCAGCATGTTCTCGGATCACTTTCTTTCTGTTGTGTTTTTATAGACTCCATCACAACCGGCCTTTTCTGTTAAAGGGGCCCTATTTTGCTTTTAGGGGGTTTAACTTTCCTGTAGTGTGTTATATAGGTTTTTAGTGCATGCAAATTACATTACATTTAGCTGACGCTTTTACCCAAAGCGACTTACAGTAAGTGCATTCAACCAAGAAGATACAAACTTGAAGAAAACAGAATCCTATAAGTACATCAGGTTTCATAGAGCCAAAACATTTCAAGTGCTACTCAACTGGCTTTAGATAAGCCAGCCCTTTATTAGTTTATAAGTGCTTTGATAGTAATTTTATTGCTCGAAGTGGAGTCGAAAGAGATGGGTTTTCAGTCTGCGCCGGAAGACGCAGATGGTCTGGAAAGGCTAAAAGGGAGTTTACCCCTGCCTGAAACGCCTCCATTGGACTCCTTTGTTTACTTTTGTAGCATAATGACATCACGAAACACTTGTGCTTCTATTGGCTAGCGCTCCAACACATTGTACTTGATAGGCTAAGGGGCGGGACATCTCTAAGCGGGTTGACCAATCACAACAGAGCCGGCCAGCTAACCAATCAGAGCACACTGAGCTCTGGTTTCAGAGAGAGGGTGAAAAGAGGTGCTGCAGCACAGACAGACAGTATGAGAACAATAAAGAGCTTTTTGAACATTAAAGCATGGAGACATGTGACAGTAGAGGAACAAAATACTATTATGAACCTGAAAATGAGCGTTATAGGGCCCCTTTAATAAAGACGTTAAATGTAGACCGCAGTGCTGAAGGGCGTTAATTCTTTGGCTCTTTGAGGAAAGGGAGGCATTATTATTTCCTTTGGGATGTTTGGTGATGTTTAGACGCAGCTGTTTAACTTACAGCACAGAACATGGATTTAAACCTCAAAACTGTGGTGTGAGTTTTACCTCCAGCTCATGAGTTTCCCTGGATTCACACCAGATGTAAAAGGCAAGCTGTCAACAGCTGGAGCTAAATAATAATACGTTGGTTCGACAATTACATCTTTCATTGTGCGCATTTTGGAAACATTGGAGCAATCTGACACTCTACTGTAAATCATAAGCTATGCCAGAAGTATCTATAATGGAGTCGTGCTTTCCCTAAGAATCTGAACACGCAGTTAGCACTAGTTACACATTCAAAATACATTTAAACATTGGCATGTTGTTTTCAATATGCCAATGTTTGCATTTTCAGTTCAGGTACTTTCAAAAATCTGCAATTTGTTTTGATGAATGAGTCAAAGTAATGTTTCCAGGAGAAATCCCAAGCATTTGATGGTTCCTAGTTCGCTGTAAATTCACTTAGTTTAAGGATGTTGGTCAAACAAAACAAGGCATTGATGATTTTATATATTAAAGAGACATAATGGACTGTTCTAATTTTCAGGTGTATATCAGTATGTAGTGTCTCTACTGGGACATGTCTCCATGCTTTAATGTTCAAAAAGCTCTTTATTTTTCTCATACTGCCTGTGCTGCAGCACCTCTTTTCACCCTCTGTCTGAAACCAGAGCCCAGTCTGCTCTGATTGGTTAGCTGGCCGCAGGGTTCGAGTTATAATCTGAGCTTTATGGGGGTCTAATAATTATTATTTATTGCGCACCTTGGAGGTGAAGTGCAGGCTGATGTCATTCATGAGAGAATACGATGCGTAGTTTCTTTTTATTTTAGCCCATTTACCTCGTTAACGTAAATAATACTCGTTACATTGACACATGCATTATTTGTGATTAAAATAATGGTTGTTGGTAATGTATTAGCGACCCCCACAGATGTATGATTTCACCGCTTTCATAGGAGCTCAGAACCCTCCTTATGGGAGTTCAGCTCCCATTGGCTCCCACATAACTCGAACCCTGGCTGGCCGGCTGTGTTGTGATTGGTCGACCGCTTAGAGATGTCCCGCCTCTTAGCATATCACGTACAATGTGTTGGAGCGCTAGCCAATACAAGTGCGAGTGTCAAATAGCGATGTCATTATGTTCCTGAAGTAAACAAAGTCTAATGGAGGTGAACACAGGGATTTGAGCCTTTTCAGAACATTTACATTCACCTATATAACACACTACAGGAAAGGGAGAACCCCTAAAAACGTATGTATTACTTTTACATGTAATGTGACACCCTGTACCTTGTGCAGCTTTCTGACGGATGTTTTAACCAGATTTGAAGCTTCATCTCTGTATTAATGCCTCCTCTTCCTCTCCTCTCTCAGCCTATAACTACTGCTCCAACAATGGCGGCTGCTCTCACCTGTGCCTCCCGCGGCTCGGCGGCTTCACCTGTCGCTGCCCGGACGCCTCCGAGGGTCAGTGTGAGGAGAGGAACCTGTGAGCTGCTGCTGGGACACACAAAACACTCTTAACTCGACGTTGGTGTTTCCTACATTTCTTACTTGAATTGAACATTTTCCACAATCTTTTGTGTTTCTGTCCGTCGGAAGCTGTTCAGACTCTACTGTATTTATGATGTCACACTTCAGGTGAGATAATTCACTTTTGAATTCAGATGTGTTTGTATTTAGACTCCTGGGTGAAGAGTTTCTCCTCGAAATGAGACCAAAGTGACACAAAATCTTAAACAGGGATTTTTTTTAAAGACCGTAGGTAAACCAAAAACCCTTGTGATGATAATTATTTGAAAAGGTACTGAACGATAAACTCTACGTTGTTTTTTATTATATTTTAAAGGTGAAACTCCTTCGTTTTTCCTTATAACTGCGTAAACAATCAGATATAATTCAATCAATCTTCTGTAATGATTAAATAATTGAGAAAAAATGTTCGTAAGGGCCTTTTCGAAATGTTAGACGTTTCAAAAAATGCCTTTGAAAAGGAAAAACCTTTCCCTGAAGTTACTTTAGGACAGCCGTGTGTTATCTGTCTTTATCTAATCTGAATACAGGCAATCTTTTGGCTGCAGCGCCCCCTAGAGGTGAAAGGCAGTCATATCAACTCAAAGGCCTTCTTGGAGTTGTCACACATTTTTCTAAAACTATTCAAGAGTTACAGAAATATCACAAAACCGATGCATCATATTTAGTTTAATCCAAACAAATATATATATAGTGTATATATATTGTAGCACATTAAGTGAAGACTTGATGAAATATGTACGAAGAAACGACCAAAAAGGCCTAAAATATGTTGCAAAATAGTCAAATATTTTGCATAATTTCAAGTTTTTATTATACAAAAGGTAAAGTGTTTATATCCAAAAAAGTCTCCATAAAAGCTCTATTAGTTTCCTAATGATAATAAACAGCTTTCTCTAAATATGCTTTCTCTAAAATGATACAGAACGTTTTGTTTTTTAAAGGATTGCAAAAGTAGTTTTCTTTGACAGAGATGTTTTAACTCATTTGTAAAATAAACCAAACGAAGCCAATATGGGATTATTCTATATTTTAGTAATCTTATATGATACATTAGATTTGTTCCCCCTACAGAGCTGACTTGTATGTTATTATTATTTTGGAAGTGGACCACTATAATCACCACTGTGACCCTGAGGTGGTGTAAGAGTTGAGTAAAGGGCTGAAAACCTTTTTATGACTTACAAGATGTATCGTGTTGTTTGTACTACGACTCAGTGTATTTTTGATATGAACTTGTAAATAATGACCTGATATGCAGATGATATTCTCTGATGTTTTAATGTTGCCTGAGATCTACCTGAAGACGATTACTGTGAAGGTGTGAGGGAAGTATCCAGAGAACAAGCGGTACGTTTCTGTCATGTGAACATCTTTTTATTCAGTGCTGAATTAGGAGCTAGTCACTGTGTTTTCATCTAAAATAAAAGTAGACGAAACTACAAAAAATACATGTTTTGAAAGACTCCTCAAATATACCTGCAAATATTGAAATTAGGGAATGTTAAGCAACATAATCAAACTGCTTCTTATGTCAACAATTATTTAAAATGATCCTAAAACCAGGACAAATACAATTGTCCAATTTTGAGAAGCTTATTGTAGCAGTGATATTTTTCAAATATTCATTTTGGCAGCAATCTTACTTTTTCAAACATGAAAATACACTTTAATTTGGATTCAAACCTGTCAAAGACTGTCAAAATCTTAATTTGATTATATTATTTAATTGTAATATTGCCCGACATAGACTTGTATACACTAAGACTATTCTAACCTGCTGCTAAAAAATTATAAAAAGTCCCTCATTTGTAAAGTGAAGTTTCTAGTTTTGTTTGATATAAACACAAATTGTTAAAAGAAATAATGAAATGTGGTCGTTAGAGAATAATGAGACGAGATTGTGAAACGGGTAAAAAGGTGACTCAATATTTTTACAGCAGCAGGAGAAACGTCTGAACTGGTGCTAATGTTTAAAAACAGTCAGTGTTTGCATGACAGGAACATCATTGTGTTGAAGGTGAAGTGAAGAGCAGGTCGGTGCAACGTTTCTAAACTCAGCTCAGGTTTTTTTTTTTGTGGTAACTGATCCCCCATCAGGGAGGAAACGGTCTGTTCTGACTATCAGCCAATGGGAACATTAACAACCTGTACAGCCTCAATAAAACATGTTTAAAACACAACGTCAGTGTGGAGAGTTCTGTTTCATATAACCTGTCTTTATTAAACCCATAGCTGATGAGAGGATGTGTCATTCAGATGCAATTCAAAGAAATACTCCACTTAAAATGTGTCTTCAATTACAGTTAATATAACGGCTCAATTGAATACTCTATTCTGATTGGTCAATGAGGTTGCTAAGGAAGATCAAGGTATTATGTGCAGTCATATTAGTCTGAGAGGAAATACGGTTGATTGTTGATAACCATAACTTTATTTTTCATGGATCAGAAAACACATTAGAATACTTTTCTAACATTTATTTGAAAATGTAGCGTAACAGCTCAACTGTCCCCAGAAGAGAAAACAAAAACAGTGCAAGAGGAAAAGGAAACAGGTTAATTTTGTTAGTGCGTCTGATTTCACTGACTATTTGGTGATTCTGAAATTCTGAATGAAGTCAAAGCTGATTCATTGCCATGCATTTTTCAGAGCAGTGCTTTGACTCAGCGTGCGGTTCAATGCTCTGAACCAACAGATCCAGTTGGGGAGTCGTTTTGGAGTGAATCCAGCTCTCAGTGAAAGTCTGTGAGTTTCTCCAAGGAGGGAACGGTCTGCTGCTGCTGCTGGACGTCAGAAGCAGCTGAAGTTCAGTTTCAGTCCGGCTGGTTCTTCAGGGTCAGGACCAGCGGACCTGCACCTGGTCTCCGTCCTCTATCGCGTAATAATGCAGGGTTTTCAAGTCGCCGTCGATCTCATACTCAATCCCCATTTTCTACAAAGAAAGGAAGTTAAAGGTCACCTCTTGTGCAAAATCCACTTGTTCAAGTCTCTTCTACATCAACATGTGTCCCCTCTTCTTCATGTCTCTCCCCTCTGTGTAACGAGATTCTGAAAGTTTCAGGAAGAAATATTCTCTCTCTTTTTGTCCTGATCCATTTCTATAAAAACCTGTCTGAAAATGAGCTGATCAGATTTTGGCCACTTTATGATGTCATAACGATTTTTTGGCTTGTGTGACCATTAGCCAATCAGCAACCAAGGTTAACCCCCCCGCACCTTATCACCTGAATCTCCTCCTAGAGCACCATTGAGTTCTTTTTAACCAAATATCTCTCAGAGGGGCGTGGGGAGGGGCTCCTTATTTTCATCTAAAGTAACAGACAGAGAATCAGCACTTTTGAAACAGGGCTGAAACAGAGGGGATTATGGGTAATGCTGCAATGATCTGTTTGGACATGTTTGTATATATCTG
>NW_011337196.1:877557-881734 GCF_000735185.1 Notothenia coriiceps
GTAACACCACATTACGTAACATCAGATTTGATGTAGAGCTTTGTTAACCATTATCTGAAATCTACTGCTCTGAGCATTTCAGTTTGAGTTATGACATCATCGTGTTCCATGACGCAGGTGTTTATATTTGAGCTAACAACGTGTCCAGAGATCAAAGGTTTCCATGGTGATGTGCATGGTGATCAATGAGAGAAGAGCATTTTCATTGTTCTGAATGAGAGATAAACCTCTTACATGTGAACGTTTTGTTGAAGAACCGTAACAGATATCGGTGACATTTCAAAACGTGAAGCATGTCAAGGAAGTTGAGTATCTGAAGTGTAATTTTTGTGTACTTTCGGGTCAATAATGTGGCATTTTTGGCAGATTAACTAAAGGTGTGCGGCTGCTGTGGTGGGGAAAGGTGAGGCTGAATTTACAATGGGTTTTAATGGAGACATGTTGAAAGTTTCTGTCACTTCATGCCCTCGAGAGGCATTTTGTTTAATTATTTGCTTAATGTTTTTTATCTTTCAAGCTACGAGATGTTTTCCTACATTTGTCATGAAGAATTATGTCTCAGGAATGTGGGGTTTGGGAATTATGGCAAAAATATGAAGGCAAAATAAAATCTGTCCTCCACTCTAGCTGTGACATCACGCACTCTAAAATCTGAAGAAGGCCTCTTTACCAAGGTCTGAACAATGTTTAATATTTCTAAAAGTAAGAATCAGATTTAAAAGTTGTGTTACATGAATAATGTCAGAAAGATGTGTAACATTCTAAAGTTGGATTGAGGTTTCTGAGTGAAAGTACGAATGAACAGTTAGCAGTTGAAGTCGCATGAAGGTTGTTGAAGTCTGAAGAATTTCTCCATTGACTTCAATGTTAAAAATGTGATGAATTATGGGATGTATCTCTGGAATTATGAAAGTTATGAATGATAAAAGTAATAGCCATCGATTCCCGACAGAGCTGAACGTTTTGATGCTTGAACGGAGTTCCTGCAATGTTTGTTTGTTTGTAGCCTTTATTTAACCAGGTGAAAGCCCCTTGAGATCAAAATATATATTTTTCAAGGGTGACCTGACGGACATTAGTTACACATGTAACATAAAAACAACAGAACAACAATAAGGATGACATACAACATAATGTATAGGGTACAGTTTACAAACTCTATTTACAGTGACAGGTACCATGAGTATTAAACAGCATGTCACCCAGCCGAGTTTTAAAATGATGCAGGGGAACCAAAGTGCTCATTTGATGTTCAATGCGGGAGGAGAAGGCCGGCAAAATAACGGGCGGAATAATAATAAAGAATTTTGTGCGTAGAAGAACAGATAAGTAAGTAAATAAATAAGTCACAAAAATAAAGTATAATAAAAGTATTACAAATAAATGTGCCAGCAATAATAAAGAGCTGTTTCAAGAAGATAGTGGAAGTTAATCAGTTGTGGTTAAATGTTAAACGCAGTAAATGTTAATGTAATCTTTTGTTGTTAGTTGTTCAAATGGGGATTTTCTTTTACCAGGAGCAGCGTCATCAAATCTGATGTCCGACAGTCCGGTTTTAGACAAGTTTAACTCCTCCAGTCTGCAAACAAACAAACAAACAAACAAACAGAAAACAATGTATTTTAAAGAGCTGCAGTCCAGTGTTGATGCTAAATAAAACAAGAGGAACACTTCGACACGTTTTAAGATCAACAAACAAACTAAGGACTAGAACATGTAACAGTAAGACACATGAGGCGTTTTCACTTCATCATACAGAATATCTAGGCAACTTATTGTGTTATATATATGTTTGTATATTAAACAGATCATGGTCTTGTGAGCGTGTTGTTGTTACTGCACCTGGGCAGAGCAGCGATACTCAGCACCGTGTTCTGCTCTAAAGGGTTTGAGGAGACGTTGAGATTCTTCAGGGACTGCAGCACTCCTTCAGGCCTTCACATCAGATACAAGAGACACACTTTATGAATCCACAATAGACTGTTAGCGTTAGCAGCAGCAGAGAGTGGAAATGAACAAGTAACACACACGAGTTAAACATATAATAATATAGAACAAAACAAAAGATCAACAGTAAATACATACATATAGACCAGGCGTGTCAAACTCAATTTCATCACGGGCCATGTAGGAATTATGGTTGCACTCAAAGGGCCGGTTGTAACTTCAAGACTATATCAAAATACATATATAAAATAATGCATTATATTACATGATTGCCTCTGCATTGGATTATTATCTGATAGGGTAATATCTTCATAATTAACAACGTCTGAAAGCAGAAGTGTAAGACAAGTAATTGCAAGTCTCTTCAGTGAGAATGTCAAAAAAATGACTTAAAAATAAAATCCAAATTCTGGAAAAGAAAGTAAAAAAACATTGACATTTTGAAAAAAAAGTGACATTTTTGGGGAAAAGTGACATTTTGAAGAAGAAAGGCATATTTTGAAGAAAAAAAGTCAAATTTGAGATGCATTGTGGGACATGTAGTTTATGGGCAACGTGCTTCTGTAAATCGCCATATAACCGTATAATAAACATATTATATTCTTTCAGAGTTCTTGTGGGGCCACAGAAAATGAAGCCACGGGCCGGATTTGGCCCCCGGGCCTTGAGTTTGACACCCCTGATATAGACGAATATTTAAATATATATATGACTGATATATATAAGACGGCTAAACTCCTGAGCTTGCACTATTTTAATTTGTTTGACGTTAGATAAGATGAGATGTACTTTATTGATCCCAATTGGGGAAATGTTTGCGTCGCAGCAGCATAAAAGACAAGGCAATGCACATAAGAAGAAATGAAAAGAGTAGAAGTAAACTATTCTAAAATGTAAACATCTCAAAATATTTTAAAAAACAGCGTTAAGAGTAGAAATATACAAGTTGAAATACCAATTTATAGTAGACACAATAAAGCAGGATATTATATATATTAAGTCGGTAAGGATGTGTTTATATTTGTATTGTTAAGGAACATGTGACCTGAGTTTTTCATTTACACACTGTAGCTGTGTAAATGACATTAAAGAATCTTTGAAACCATCTTTTTCCTAAAGAATACACAATATAAAAATACTGAATACATTAGAATACTCTCCAATAGACAAATCTAATACAAAAGACACAAACAGGAGTAGAGGGAATACAGAGACACTGAAGTTCAGCGTTACCTCCGCAGCTCTGTGATGTTGTTTTCTTCTAAGGACAGAACCTCCAGCTGCGGCCACATGGGGGCGCACTCCAGGATCTGATCACAGACCAGCAGAGAGACAGAGTTCGATCAATACAAATCACAGAAATAAAATCTGAATTATTTATTAAAGACACACTTTGGTTTCAACTCGTTTGGTTTGGACGGAAGGTTTGTGACATTTCTTGACTTTTATGTGAAATGTTTGACAATAAAATAAAAAATACATATACTTTTGAAAAGGTTTTTGTAATATGTGGTGGAAGGTAGGACGATTGATAAATAATAAATACATCTTTTAGTAAATAAATGCAAATTATACAGAAATATATGTTTTCCGTACAAATGCATTTTATTTTTCTGAATACTTGATATTTAAATAGTACATAATTACAACTTTAATGTACTCCAAATAAATACATACATATATAAAAACAAACTAATACAAATATCAATAAATACGTGTTTCTAGATCAATCTTATATAGATGTATACAAATATAATTACATGTCAGTATTGGCAAATAATTAAAAATATATAATAATAAATACTACATATATAAAAAATAGTTATAGAAATATATAGGTGATTTATTTTAATTGAGGTATTTTTTAATTTAAATGTTCTATTAAATAAAAGCTTAATAAACGGTATTCAATGCGTACACAATAGAATATGTATCAATACTATTTTCTTTAAACATTTATCTTTTGATCTAATGTTTTATTTGTTTTGTTCTTTAATATATACAAGACCAAAAGCGTACTTTTAATGATTATTTTTTATTATATTAACAGAGGATTTATAAAGTGGCCCACAGAGAGCTGTTCTGAACAGAAGGCGTACCTGAGTCCAGGTGAGGTCGCAGTTGTTGAGCGCGAGGGTTCGGAGGCTGCAGAACGACCGGCAGAGAGGCGAGACTTCAGAGGGGACACGCAGACGGTTGTTGCTGAAACATGAAACAAGATTCAGTGGAC
>NW_011337196.1:881749-890978 GCF_000735185.1 Notothenia coriiceps
AAACGTTCCGCGGTGCAAAAATAAGTGCGATTAAAATGCGTTAATTTTTGTGTAATTAATTAATCTTAATTAACGCGTTAAAGTCCCGGCCCTAATTATTATATTTAATGGTTCTTACCTTGAGGGTGGTGTAGGTGAGCTTCAGATCTGAAGGAGGAACCTTCAGCAGTCTGTTCAGGAGTCCCTTCACCTTCTGAACTTCCATGGAGTCTGCAGAGCAAAACATACAATGAACTCAACTGGAAAATATTTTTTATTTCAGTTTAATATGTTTTTTTTAACCTTATTTTCTGTTGTTTTACCTGGAAGTTTCTTCTCAATCGGCTTCCGGTCGGGGTGATCAGGAAACACAAATGTAATCTCTGGTGAGGAGTAAAAAAAAAAGACAGTGGTCAGAAAATATCACCTTTCCCTTAGTGGGTTTCCTCGGTTGGGACTAAAGTGTGTTTATCAATGGCCTGTAGGGTATTAGCCAATCAGAGAGCAGAGAGCAGAGAGAGGCAGGACTTACTTAACAGCTGGTTCTTCAGAGCTAACGGGACCCACTTCTTCAGTAGGCCTTCGTCTGGAGCGCCGTACTCTGAAACACAAGAGGATCTTCATCATTATCATCAACATCATCGCTTAAAGGAGACGTCCAAACAGTAAGTTAGTACCTAATATCCCATAGTAGTGAGGTGGTAAGATCAAAAGCTGCTGATTGGAATCAAAGCATTTAATTTCCTAAAAGGGTCGTGGAGGAAAAACAGTTCTGGTGTCTTTGACCCAATGAGCATGCGTACTTAAGTCTCCTTAAGCCCCGCCTCCGATCCACTCCGGCATGTTGCTGTCTGAACTTTTAGCACTTTTAGGATTTACCTTAAAAAAAAAGTATATATGCTGAATTGCTTTCCTGTTGTCCTTGGGTCAAATGTTACCTGAGAGTTGAAACTACGTTTTGTGTGGGAAAATAGTTATGATCACTTCCATAAAGTTTGGGGTTTTATTTAAATTTATAGCATCTGCAGTCTGGGTTACATTTTGTAAAATCATTCAACATATTTGCCTTTTTTAAACTCTCTTAAATTAGGTTTAATTTTGTGTAAATGAGGTCTATTGACCATAAATCCCATAAAAAAGTTTGTGTGTTAGGAACCGGTCCCCAATTACATCTTACATGAAAGAGGAATGCTCCAGTGTTAAAACTGTGGGCGTAAATATAACAGAATATGTTTCGTTTCACCTTAAACTTCTGAAAACCCCCCCAAAAATATTGAAATCAGTAGCGCCGTTTTTTAAGATTTCCTTGGACCCCCATCTCACTTCCTGTCCGCTCGGTGTGACTCACTCTGAACGAGGCTCAGGTATCGGGGGTGCTGGATGATGAACTCTCTGCTAGTCTCGCTGCCTCCGCCCGCTTCCAGCCACTCCAGACCAAACATCTTCATGTAGTCGCACTCCGCCCCCTTCCTGTCGTCAGGGAGGATCTGATGGACACCAGGAACACGGTCAGAATCAGAAACAGGTTTGTTACCAGGTAGGTTGACACGTACGAGCAATTTGACTTGGTGTCATAAAAGTAAAACAAAAATTAAAAACACAGAGAGAACTATTTTAAGAAAACTATAGAAACACTAAAAAATATTTAAAATACAAAAGAAAATAGTCAAATATAGCAGTATTTACATAGAAATAGAATGTAATAAAATATGGAATAAGATTCGGCATGAGGTCAGGTGACGGTGTCTGATACACATTTCTAAAAAGCACGCACAGAGATGCTGTTTAATTCCGCTCGAAAATTATTATTTATAAACAATAGACTCCGGTTCACAATAATATCCAAATATCACTAAATAAGGTAAAAAAGCGAATGTGCTAAATAACGTGCAGAATTACAATGTGCCAATTAATGTGATCTACTTTAGAACAATGCGTCTAATAACGTGGAAAACTGTAGGCCCGCCACACACACACACACAGACACACAGACACACAGACACACACACACACACACACACACACACACACACACACACACACACACACACACACACACACACACACACACACACACACACACACACACACACACACACACCTGGCCGTTGTTGAGCAGCTCCAGTTTTCCCAGTTTGGCGATCAGCATCTGATTGGCTGTCCTCGGGTTTCCGTCGCTGCTCAGCAGGCGGTTCCCACGACACGTGAAGATCACCAGACTGCGGAGCTTCCCCAACTCATCGACCACACACCACTGTGAGAGAGAGACGTGACAATAATTGAATTTGAATCTGAATCTTGAGAGAGGCAGAGGCTTATTTATTACACAACTTAGCTGCATACTCGATTCTGATTGGTCAATTTGGACGAGGTTATTTACACACCGCGGTTAAGGAGGATGAAGGGAGAGAAGGAAAGAGGTTAAAAGACAGAGTTTTGGTGACAGATATCTCAACAGAAGCAGACAGGAAGTAAACACTAAAGGGAACACAGTTTGGGCTCTTTAGGGTTTAAGGACTTGTTAGTGCAAGAGAAACTGAACAGACACAGAAGACCTTGATCAGTGCTGCTTCTAATTTTACTTACTATTGACATGCCCCCTCCCCCCAGGATACATGACTATTATATTGTTACTCATATCATTTTAATTATAACTTTGTCATTTATTACTCTATCTGTGTCTAATCCCTCAGACGCACGCACACACACACACACACACACACACACACACACACACACACACACACACACACACACACACACACACACACACGATCTGTACCTGAGATGCAGTCCCTCCAGATGTTCCAGCTGCTGAGTGATGGCTGCCACGTCCTCCCAGCAGGACAGCAGAGTCCCACACATGTCCAACCACTGCACGTCTGATCACTGCTGTTAAAGACTCCACCATGACACTCACAACTATCACCAACACTGGTAGATAGAGAGATAGATAGATAGATAGATAGATAGAGAGATAAATAGATAGAGAGATAGAGAGATAGATAGAGGGATAGATAGAGAGATAAATAGATAGATGGATAGAGAGATAAATAGATAGATAGATAAATAAATAGATAGATGGATAAATAGATAAATAGATAGAGAGAGAGGTAAATAGATAAATAGAGAGATAGATAGAGAGATAGAGATAAATATAGAGATAGATAGAGAGATAGATAGATAGATAGATAAATAGAGAGATAGATAGAGAGATAGAGAGATAGATAGAGAGATAGAGATAAATATAGAGATAGATAGAGAGATAGATAGATAGATAGATAAATAGAGAGATAGATAGAGAGATAGAGAGATAGATAGAGAGATAGATAGATAGATAGATGGAGAGAGGTAAATAGATAGATAGATAAATAGATAAATAGAGAGATAGATAGAGAGATAGAGATAAATATAGAGATAGATAGAGAGATAGATAGAGAGATAGATAGATAGATAGATAAATAGAGAGATAGATAGATATAGAGATAGATAGATAGATAGAGAGAGATAGATAGATAGATAGATAGCCTTTATTGTCATTATACAAAAAAAAGATATTGTGGAGAGCAACCCTCTCACAATAATAGTGTACAGTAACTAACAATATAATAACAAAACACGCCAGAAAAAGGCGGACGGACGTAAACAATCATAAGGGGGTAATAAATAATTAAGAGAAATGGTGTAAAAAGCTATAAAGTGCATAGGAGGAGTTCAAGAGCATTGAACTCAACACTGTTGGTTTAGCAGCATATCTAGGGGTAGAAGCTGTTTTGAAGTCTGGTCGTCCTTGTTGTAAAGCTCCTGTCTCTGTTTGTGATCTTTTGTTATCCTAGACAAAGGTTTCAGATTCAGTGTGTTGGCCGGATTATGCTGGTGATTTGACTCGGGAGTCCATTTCACTGAGCATAGGCTGGGTAATATCTCAACACTATATGGATTATTGGAATGTCTAAAACAGGCATTTACATCAGTAGGTCTTTTCTGTACAGAAAAAGATACTTGGCGTTGTTTCCCTGATTTCTCCTTCAGCCCCGGCTCCGTTCACTTCACTGCGAGTCAGCAGCACGGAGGGCAGGTTCTCATAACTGTGGAGACAAAACAACAAAACACAAGGAAAGAGAATTTACAAAAACATCCAAATTCAGTATTTTAATGCAGCCTTTTTTAAATGATCATCTGTAAACTACTGCAAAACATCCATGAAATAATGAATACTGAATCAATAGTTTCATTAAACATCAGCATTCATTATTATTATTATTGGTGTTTGTTGACAGACATGTGGAGTTCAGTTGTTTCTCTTAATCCTGTAGCCTGGCCTGAGGTT
Source organism: Notothenia coriiceps (assembly GCF_000735185.1). Lineage (NCBI taxonomy): Eukaryota > Metazoa > Chordata > Actinopteri > Perciformes > Nototheniidae > Notothenia > Notothenia coriiceps. The sequence continues at coordinate 886,059 of NW_011337196.1, forward strand.
TATACAGACGAGCAAACAATTCGACTTTGATTACTGAAGCCAGTTTATTTATGAGTTGCTTCTTTCAACAAAGCCAGGTCTTATTTTATAAATTAGGTTCGAGTCTAATTATATAAAGAAAGGCAGCAGCACAAACTGTCTGAGGAGTGTCGTACCTGCGCTCCTTGACTTTCCCCCACTTGAGTTTCCTGGAAGAAATGGAGATCTCCTGACTCAGCACCTCCTCGGTGTCGATCGTGTACTCCTCTCGCACCACGGTCAGGAAATCCACTCCAAAACTCACCTTCGCTGGACGGACGAACGAGCCTCCTTTAGGATTTCTGGGAGAGCGTGGAGAAACACCAGGGACAACGTTTACTTTCAAATGTAACATAAATAATTGTTTTTATTGTGGATTGAGCTATTCATTCCTTTTTCATTTGCTGAATCGATGTCAAAAGCCAAAATTGAGTCAGTGACTACGTATTTTGTCTAACAACATATTCTCTTATTGATTCAACTGCTTATAATTCACTTAGCATCCAGAAAATGTGCATATGTATCATTTTCATCCAGAGGATCCTCACCTTCTGACAAGGGTAAAGCAAATATCTGACAATGCAGAACACAGTAACACTGGCTATAATGCAGGTGGTTAATAACTAGCTAAGATTCAGCGTGTAGCTTCATGTGTTGTTAAAAGGACAGTCACAACTCCGGATTACCTGCAGGTGAAATACTGAACTCCCTCGTGGCTGCCGTCGTGTTTCCCTCTCTCCAGGTTATCCCACTCAACGCCATACCACAACCCTGAAACACACACTCTGTTAGATTAAGTGTGCAGCATCAGCATCAACACGTTGTGAATGGAGCGGTATCAATGTGGGTTACACTGGGTGGGTTTCAGTACTGACACCGAATCAACATTGTTTTTTAAATTGAATAAAACCTTATGAAATATTCAAATATGTCCTAAAACAGAAGTTCCTAAAACAGTTTTAAACGATGTGTGTTAAATACATGTTTAGTGGTTCTATGCAATGCACTTAGCACAATAGACTTGGTGTCTGAATGTGCTACATAAATAAACTTGCATTTATTTATAATAACACCTCATTAGTACTCATAATGGCCCATGTGAGAATCATAGATATATTGATGCATTAACTATGTCTAGCACAGCTGTTAAAGATGGAGCTACTTTATTGACAGATGCTGGATATCTTAACCTATAATTATGTGTCAATGTTTATTTGTTAATGTGTATTTTGTATTTGAAAGTACAATATTGGCTCTAAAATGTACAGTAGTAGATGTACTTCATTAGATTATCCCACTTGTGCTTTGTATACTGCAGGGTAGCTTGTGAATTTACTCCAAGTAACAGACATGTAGTTAAAGTACATTGTTTACATCTGAAATGTAGTGGAGTAGAAGTAAGGCAAGGCAAGTTTATTTATATAGCACCTTTCAACAGAAGGCAATTCAAAGTAGAAAGTACATAAACATGAATATACTCAATACTCAAGTCCCTCAAAATGATACTTAAGTACAGAACTTGAGTACATTTACTTACTAGTTACTGTACACCACACTGATAGTCACCGGGGGTAGAGAGGGGGTAATGTCCCTCTCCCTCCCCGCTTCTCAGCCTACCTTTTTACATTAATTATTATGTGACCGTCTATGTTTCTAGTTTCCTGTAGATATGTAATTGCTCTTTTAACTGCACTTTTAGTGTACTGTTTTACTATTACGCTGCGGTGTTTATTTTATTTTTGTAACTGTGGTACAACAATTTCCTTCGGGATAAATAAAGTCTTATCTCATCTTATCTTACCTGCAGTGGGGGGCACCGGGCCCAAATACCGCACGGTGGCACGCTCCCCGTCGCACGAGACCCGCCGATCAATCATCTCCTCCGAATCCGGCTGGTCCACTCCCATCCCCTGTTCTGGATCATAAAACATGACGTTATCTTTTATTTCGTCCCAAAACACAAGTAAAAACAATAACTGGCAACACAATATATAATTACCTGAGGTGTTGTAAATGTAGCTTTTAAAAAAGGTTACAAGTTGGTTTAGAAATGAGAACAAAAATGCTCAGCAACTGAAAAGCCTCTGTTTACACCACAGAACGTCAGACGTATGTAGCTCACCGGAACGGACAGATTTAGAGGTTGCACACATTTGACGGTTTGCGATTCAAGATAAAGCCAGATTTTATTTTTTCAAATGTAAAAACAAGCAGCCGTTTCGAATAATAACGATGGAAAGAAAAACTATATCTAAATGTAGCATAAATAATATTAATAATTGAAAAAATAATGTCTCATATATATTGAAGAATATATATATAGGTTTCATACATTATATAAAACACAACATTGACAACATGATACAGAGGAACATATACAGACTAAAAAAACATATTTGTACTACCTCTTTATGGGTGCTTAATCATGCGGTGTACGGAACCAATGTGCCGCTGTGACCGTGTTTCCTCTCGGACATGTTTCGCAATAGGACAAGCAGTGTGCTGTTGGGAAAACGTGTGCGTAATATTTCTCGTGTTATTGGAGTTTACAGTTGTGGAATTTCATGTAAATGCTGCAATTAACGTGATAAATTACTTATATTTGTATATAAAGGTCTAACCGGAGTCAATCTTTAAGTGACGCTGGGATAATCCGGTAGAAACCATGAAGAAGAAACTGCAGGAGAGGTTTGTTTACACATGTTTGATTTCCAAAAAAACGTAAAGAAAGATAACTGCGGCATTTGTTTGAAACCTAACTGTGGTCTTGAAGACAAGACTCAGGGCTAAGAGGCTGATGTTATTTATAATGTAATGAATTCATCTGTTCATGCATTCAACATCCAGCAGTGTGGAAGAAGTATTCAGTTCCTTTACTTTTTGTAAAAGTACTAATATCACATTATAAAAATACTCTGTAACAAGTAAAAGTCCGGCATTTAAAATGTCACGTCAGTGGAAAGAGTATTTCATAGTGTCTCTTGAATATTTATACAAAATGACTGATGCATTCATTTAAAACGAGGTGATTACTCACAAGTCTGTTGAATTGGAGCTCTAAATGACGATTAGTTTAGTGTAAGTTTCTTAATCAAGTACGCACAAATTGACAACTTCACAAAGTTTGTTTTCTTCAACCAACAGTAGGCTACAACCTCAACAGGATTTCTAATATATTACAATTATTAAAAGGAAACGGTGCAAACCCTTCACATTAGAGAAGCTAAAACCATTAGAAGAAAAATAACCTTCAGACTTTTTAGCGAGACTTATTGATTATCCAATATTGATGTTGTACTTTTAAATTTGTATAGTTGTATGGAATTGTTCTACTTTTTAGCTACAGTAACAGCTACAGAAATACAAGTTAGTTGAGATAGTGATATATCATTTCATTATAAGTTACTCTACAGAGAAAAAAATATAAGACGTCATTAATTTCACCGCTCTAACGGATAAAGGTATCTAAGCAAAGCACATAATCACACAGTATCCACAGAGCTGAGCCCTTAGTATTGAGTGTCCTCTTTCACGTTTAGCATCTATCGAACATGTGTTTTTCTGGATGTTGTTTCTACTTCATCTTAATGTTTCTGTCTGCAGTGAGGAGGAGCAGCCGGAGCAGCCGGAGCAGCCAGCTGACTACGTGGTCGGTCAGGTGTCAGGAAGTTTGTTCAAGAAGAAATCTAAAGCCTCCGGATCGCTGTCGGCTTTATTCAGGGCTGCTGCTCCCGCTCCACCTGTTCTCTTTCAGCCTGCACCCAAGGTAACTCACACACTCATATGTAGTTTGAATAAAAAGTAGAAGCATTCGTTCGGGACCATTTTCAGCGGCGGAGTAATCCAAGTTTGGTGTGATCATGGTGATGCAGGAAGATAGATGGATGGATGGATAGATACTTTATTGATCCCAATTTGGGAAATGTTTGCGTTGCAGCAGCATAAAAAACAAGGCAATGTACATAAGAGAAATTAAGACACTGAAGTAAACAGCCCAATATATTTCAGAAATAGCATTTAAAAGATAAAAAAAATATATATACTGTATATATATTTATATACATGTGGAAATACAAATGTTACCCAAATCAACAGTGTCACTTATTGATGTGTTTTTATTCCTTTTTTGGTGGATGTTTGAGGCTTTGATGCACGTGGAGTACTTCATACATGCACTTTCGGTTTGAGTCAGTACATGAAGAAAATATAGAACATCACTATATATATATATATAGACATTTTTATTGATTGGGATAAACCCCTTGAGATGCACCATCTTGTTTTCAAGGGGGTCCCGACAATAGCAACAACTTATAGACATACATAAACAAAAAGACAAAATGCTAAACATGACACACAAGACAAACCACATCCAGTCTGTTAAGTGAAATTCAAGCAATGCACATCATACAATTTGAGACAGTCGAGCAAATCAGTTTCATCAATATCAGTTATACAGTACGACAGTGAAGTGGATAACAATGTTTTTATTTTATTATTGCAGCCTGTTCCGAAGATCACAGAAGAAACAGAGGAGCCAAAGGAAACTCCAGAAGTCAAAGTTCAACTTAGCAAGAAGAGGCAGAAGCAGCTGAAGGAGAAAACAGAGGGAGCTGGAAGACAGGTACGGAGTTTGAACATTTTATACATTTATCCACAGATCTGATTCTACTTTCTCTCTGTCCTCCTCCTTTAGGTTTCTGTTCTTTCTTCTGATTTTCTCCTCAGCTATCATAGGTTATACTATCACTATTAGGGATGCTCCCATCGCCGGGATCAGTCCATCCGATCGAGTGGGCGGGGCCTATGGGGATCTTCCATTTAAAGTGATGTTTAAAACTCAGTTAATGCTCATTCACTGGAGCTTCAACAAACAACAACCAACTCAATGATTACGTTCAA
>NW_011337196.1:894293-895286 GCF_000735185.1 Notothenia coriiceps
CGAATAACCGGTTCTGAACCGGAGTTGCGTTGGTGTGAATGAGGTATCTGAGTCCTGACTCCAATTGCTTCAGAAGTTTCCCCCACAACTTTCACATGGCACATTTCACCAAAGTTGAACTTCAGTCATTTCCCCCCCTCCTCCAAGAAAAATACGCTGATGGTTGTGATTCTGTAGAAATCTGTTGATTCAATGTAGGTGTGATTAAGCTCATCCTTTAATCAAGTAGAACTCTCACTGAATCTAATTTCTCTGAGGTACACTGTAAGAATCTTCTGTAGGAATCTTTAACATCCTGTAGGAAAATGGTTCTCGTGTTCACTTCAATACATTCAGAGCTCTGTAGCAGCTGCTTGTAGTGATATTAAAACAAAGTGTTATCTTCTAAAGATCTGTTGTGTTTGTTCCCTGCAGGTCAGAGAGGACCCCGCCATGTCCCGCAAACTAGCAGCTATTCAGTAAGTTACTGTAACACGAAGAGTTAAAAATTGATGAACTGTCTTTAAGGCGAGGCATGTTTCAAATATCAACAAGTAGGCAATTAAAAGTGGTTGATAAAAAACTATAAAAAAGCCGGACATAAGATTACAGAATCTATACTAAAAGCTGCACTGTAAGATAAAGATAGTTTTTAGATTGAATTATTTTAGTGTCATCCTCTCCTTAAAGATATACCTTTTACTTTACAGGCGCAAAGTTCATCCCAAGAAGCAAAGCATGAACGCCTACGTGGTGTTTAAAGACCAGGAAGGAGTCACCAAGGCGTTAGAGAGGTCAGCCATATACACACACACACACACACACACACACACACACACACACACACACACACACACACACACACACACACACACACAGTTGAACTCTTTGCATGTAACTCAACACTCTCTCTCTCGGTGTGTGTGTGTGTGTGTGTGTGTGTGTGTGTGTGTGTGTGTGTGTGTGTGTGTGTGTGTGTGTGTTTGGCAGCCAACAGCTTCCTGTCAGCGTTGG
>NW_011337196.1:895323-899518 GCF_000735185.1 Notothenia coriiceps
CTGTGTGTGTGTGTGTGTGTGTGTGTGTGTGTGTGTGTGTGTGTGTGTGTGTGTTCATAGGAACGGCATGGAGATCGAGAAAGGTTTTCACATCCGAGTGGACAAAGTGACGGAGAGCTCAGCAGTGAGTCTCCACATCATATGTTCTGGGATTAGTTTTAGTAACTGTTGTTGATTTTATTCTCTGTGTGTATTCAAACATTTTGGGTTTTAAGTTGCTATATGTTGAACGTTTATTATGTGTCATTATTATATTCATTGAACTCATTCTCGCCTTGCAGCACGATCACAAACGCTCCGTATTCGTGGGGAATCTTTCGTTCGGTGAGCCTCCCTGCCTTTTTTTTAACGTTCAAAATAGTTGTTGTTTGTCATGTTGACGCTAACCTGCTGTTTGTGTTTTCAGAGATAAACGAGCTGTCTTTCCGGCAGCACTTTGAGGAGTGCGGCGATGTGGAGGGCGTCCGGCTGGTTCGAGACCAGAACTCCGGCCTGGGGAAAGGGTTCGGATACGTCCTGTTTGAGGTACGACCACACAGAGGCTGCTCTACTGTTTCGCTTTGTGTCCTGGATGTGGATATCTGCACAATTTGTCCCTTCCTTTGTGATAGCCATAGGATCTTTTTAAAGAAAGCGCAAAACGGCCCTTAACATTTTAAACATCTTGTAGGAGCCATACGTTAAAATATATAATTTGATATATTGTTTGTGTATATAGATATTTGAACATTGTAATTCTTTATTATTAGTATTATTATATAATTTATCAGCCGTTGTAAAATTGACGTCATAGCCGACCGCAGCTGCTGGTAATTAGAAGTGAGAAAGAAAAAAGAATCACGGAGCAATATCGTTTTTTGAACTTTAAAAATATGTGTTTGTACTGATATCTTTTGTTTAAATTAAAGGTGGGGTATGTCATTTATTTAAGAAACACTTTTTGTTATATTCCATGGAATGCTCTTAACATCCCGATAGCAATGAATACATTAAATGCTTTGACAATAAATACATAACAATGTCATCTCTGGAAGCCGTGGCGCTGTAAAAAGCACGACCAATCATCTGAACCGGCCCGGCTAAAATAACTGGATGGCCTACCTGCCTGTCAGCCTTCCATCTGTGCACAAAACTTATCTCGTGCCCTCATTGGTCATGTGTGCGTTCGTGTGTGTTGGAGGAGGGGCTCTGTAAGGAAGTGGCAGATTTCTTCCGGTTGTGTATTTTCAAATTCTAGCGCACTCGAGCTGGTTTCTCCAAACTTACCTACCCCACCTTTAAGAGTCAACCAAACTTTCCTGAGACATGTTTTAGTTGGAGTCAAGCTTATTGCTACTTGTGGATATATCGATTAGACGGAACTACACATCTTTCTTCCTTGTTGTTGTTGGTTCCTCTTACGCTCAGCTCTATCAGTTAGATAAGAGAGTAAAGACTGAACAAAGTAAGCCTGATATCTGTTTAATCATAAATTATAATGTTATTAGGATATTAGACACAGATCTTCAAGTCATCATTAAAAAATCACCTGTTCACCATGGCCTTTGACCCCTAACCCAACACAGTCCCCCTGCTTCCACTCCTACTTATTTAATTCATACTTTATTATTTGCCCCTTTTGTTTGTTTGTTGCCTTGCCTTGTTGTTCACCATGTAAAGCGGCCTTGGGTCCCTTGAAAGGCGCTATACAAATGTAATCTATTATTATTGTTATATTGCCGCCCTTCTCAAGGTTATTGCTGTTTTTCTACACCAGGTTTGACGTGAGATTTAATTGTTTTGTATCTTTGCGTCTCAGAGCGCAGACTCGGTGCAGCTGGCGTTGGAGCTCGATGGATCGAAGCTGGAGACCAGGACCATCCGGGTGAAGAGGTCGGTGAAGAAGGAGAAGCAGAAGAAGACTCCGGAGGGAAAAGGAGCTCCAGGGAGGCCAGGAAAGGGACCAATGAAGGGACCTATGAAGGGCTCGGGGCCAGAGAAAGGAGGCGCCCGGGGGGGTTTCAAAGCTCAAAATAAATTCTCTGGAAACCGACCGACTGCGACTACAAGCTCCGGCTCTTTCAAAGGAGAGATGACGGATCCGAACAAAAAGAGTAAAAAGAAAGGACCGAAGAAGCCCCGGAAGCCCAGAAAGACTGTCCACATCTGATTTACATTGAAAACATAAACGTGTGTGTGAGGTCTCCAGCTGAGTGTTAGCTTTTAAAACTCTGTCAGGAGGAAGAAGCAGAAGCAGGTTCACTGAGGTATCTGGAGAGTTAAGAACAGGCTTTGTACGATAGTCCATTTTCCAAGTTCTCAGTAAATGTTATTTTCCCGACAGCTCTAATGTTGTTTATTCCAGTTACATCCACTTTGTAAAACCATCAAGTCCAAGAAAGCTTTGAAGGTGGAGTCTGTGATTCTGTATTGTAGGTATTTGAATTCTACACAAAAACAAAACTCACCCTCCCATCAGTGCTCCTAGTGAAGGTTAGCTTTAGGGCGGAAGCTAACGATTATATTCTCAATTAATCGTTTGGTTTGTAAAATATCTAATATCTTCAAATAATTTCCAACCAGTTGATCATCAACAGTTGGCGAGTATTTTTTTGGGGATTGACTTATCGTTGCAGCTCTTCTCTTTATTATCCTTTACATAAAAAGTGCCACAAACTAGTGAATCACACTCAATATAACAAAGACTATTAAAATCAAACATTTTTTGTAACTTTTCACCTGTTGTATTGAGTTATGTTGTTCCTGTTGTGTTCAAATAAAAATCTTTAATTGTGTCTGATGCAAAATGTCTTTCTCCAACACAACATAAATCTGTATTTTTGGATGTAAATCTCACACTTCCTTTACTTAAATAAAAGAAGCAATACCCAAACAAGTAAACATCATGTGTTAGAAGCCTTGTTTTAGTAGAATGAACACTATTGAAGCTACCATATTATATAATACATGATTAAAGTATTATTATTGGAGCTTATTTGAAGTACCTTATATGTTACTCATAGTTCAAGCCTTTACAGTCAAATATTTTAGCTGTGGGTTTTTGTGTAAAATGTCTATCTGTAAGTATCTAGAGCTCTCAGATAAATGAGGTGAAGCAGAAAGTAATCAAATAGCCTCTGAGGTGCGTTGAAGACGAACAAAAGGGATACAGCCAATCAATCCCTATGGATTGTGAAGAATTACACTTGAATAATTCACTTTCTGCCACAATGCACATCATGAACGTATTAGAACAAAGGCATGTGCTAGATTACTTTCAGGAGAATACTCAGAGGGCACAGGGGAGCTGCTTGTTGTTATTTAGCTAAACCTACTAGAGAAGTGAGGTTGTTGAACATAACTCTGAGTTTAAAAGTCCTCTTAAAAGCCCACCTCAACCAGGGCTACTAGAAGTGCGGCTAGGGGAGACTGCATGATCCCATTGAGGAAAAGTGCATTTAGCCAGGCTGTCTTTTCATTCAACACATCCCATCAATGGAATTCAATACCACAATCTATAAGAGAGTCCTCATCCTACTACTCATTCAAGCACAGTGTTAAAAAGTGGCTCATTGATAACCAACAGTGTCAGAAATAGACAACATCACTGAATACAGGTAAGGAGCAAGTCATTCACAATACGCACTCACACACACACCTACACCCACACATCAGTGCTGACCATACACTGTATATATACATACATACATCTAGACTTACTATGGTTACTATTTCCTTTTCTTTATGGCGGTCATTTTTGACCGGGAACACCATGGGTGTTACAAAGTTGACTAAATCATCCAAAATTCAATGAAAGTGGTGATCAGCAATATGTTCAAATGTCTACTGTGAAGGATATCATAAAGCCTTAATGCAATCAATGTAAAACTACAAAGTTATGATTGATGAAAGTAGTAAATCGGTCAGATTTGACCCGAAGACAACAGGAGGGTTCATTAATGTGTTGATTAATGTTGATTAATGTACACTGTCCCTTGTTTTAAATAAATCAATTTAAATTAAATTAAATGTCATTGTATTCCTGTGTTAAACAGCCACCGTTAGGCCACCTTCTTTTTTTTGTTCATTAGAAACACAACTAATCTAACAATAGTTATTAAACAAAATGCCTCTTGAGGGCATGAAGAGACAAACATTTGTCAAAAAGTCAACCCAGCTCCCATTAGACTCCTATGTAAAAAAAATCTGGATATTT
>NW_011337197.1:0-6121 GCF_000735185.1 Notothenia coriiceps
TTGTTACTTTGGTCCCAGCTCTCTGCAGGTCATTGACTAGGTCCCCCCGTGTGGTTCTGGGATTTTTGCTCACCGTTCTTGTGATCATTTTGACCCCACGGGGTGAGATCTTGCGTGGAGCCCCAGATCGAGGGAGATTATCAGTGGTCTTGTATGTCTTCCATTTTCTAATAATTGCTCCCACAGTTGATTTCTTCACACCAAGCTGCTTACCTATTGCAGATTCAGTCTTCCCAGCACTCCAATTTTGTTTCTGGTGTCCTTTGACAGCTCTTTGGTCTTGGCCATAGTGGAGTTTGGAGTATGACTGTTTGAGGTTGTGGACAGGTGTCTTTTATACTGATAACGAGTTCAAACAGGTGCCATTAATACAGTTAACAAGTGGAGGACAGAGGATGCTCTTAAAGAAGAAGTTACAGGTCTGTGAGAGCCAGAAATCTTGTTTGTTTGTAGGTGACCAAATACTTATTTTACAGAGGAATTTACCAATAAATTCATTAAAAATCCTACAATGTGATTTCCTAGATTCTTTCCCCCCATTCTGTCTCTCATAGTTGAGGTGTACCTAGGATGAAAATGACAGGCCTCTCTCATCTTTTTAAGTGGGAGAACTTGCACAATTGGTGGCTGACTAAATACTGTTTTGCCCCACTGTATATTTGCTGTTTATGTCTGTTTTTATTTTATATGTTTAATTAATGTGCATGCTGCTGGGAACAAATAATTTCCGTAACTGGGATAAATAAAAGTCTAATCTTATCTATTTATTTGGATGTTTTGTTTAAACCAGAAGTCTTATTATTAATATTAATCAATTGGCCAAATTGTATAAAAACATACAAAATACACAAGATAAATAAATAGGTATTTAAAATGATTATATTTACTCACGTTATCATTTAAACCGTTTAAGAAGTATTCCCCTTTTTGTCTATTGGTTTTATTTTGATATTTTGATTAAACCGGAAGTCTGAAATTCCGCACGTCATTGTTTTATTGTTGAAAGTACGTACCGGAAGTTGTGTTTGTCATTACGGCCGTTAGCTCGACAGTTGGTGACTTGACTTGAAGGAGGACCAACGGGCGGAATTTTTACAGTAAACGTTAGCCTAACCGGCGAAATGTCAACTTTAAATTACGACTGAAAACGTGTCGTCTTTTACTTTGTGAGAGTTTAGATTTTATTAAGTGTGTGTCGACAATGCAGGACGGAAAAACCTGATGAAGTTCACCAGAGATATCTGCCGGCTGCTGGGCTTAGGAGGCGGTGAGTAACACAGAGAGACAGCCGATCAACTGGTGCTTTTTCTGAGAGAGAGGAGGTGGAGACACAGGGTCATGTGGAGGTGGGAGAAGTACTCAAATCTTGAACTGAGGTAAAAGTAAAAGTACCAGAGTGTAGGAATACTCTGTTACACTAAAAGTCCTGCATTCAAAATGTTTCTCAAGTAAAATAACAAAAGTATTAGCATCAAAATATACTTAAAATACCAAAAGTAAAAGTAGTCATTGTGAAGATTGGTCCATTTCAGAATAATATATATGATATGTTTTATAATTATTGATGCATTAAAGTGTTTATGAAAGCTGGTAACTAGTGTTGTAAAGTTACTAAGTACATTTACTCAATTAATGTTCTTAAGTACAGATTTGAGCTACTTGTACTTTACTTGAGAATTTAATTTGATGCTACTTTGTACTTCTACTCTACTACAATTCAGAGGTACATGGTGTACTTCTACTCCCCTACTTGTATTTAATCCCTTTAGTTACTTCACAGATCTGGATGAATGATGTGAAATATAATCAAGTGTTAAATCAGACTTTAGTTCCACCTGGAGTAAATTCACAAGCTACCCTGCAGTATACAAAGTCATTCAAATTAGCTGCACCTTTACCAGCTTTGAGAACACTTTAAAGGATACATTATTATATTTAAAACATATGTATAATATATATTAGACGCACAGTCATTCATAATAAAAAGCTTATTCTATTTGTGTAAGAGCTAGCTTTTAGCTCTGAGTTAAATAAAGCAGTGTCAAAGATTTTTTCAGAACTGTTAAAAGAACTTTTTGCAAAAGTAACACAATCAAACTTGTATATATAACTCATTTTGCAGCTATATAACCACGCCTGGTGACTTCAAAACTTGTGATTCTTTCCCATTGTTACCTAATACATCCCATGTGTGACAAACTTGGCGTTGTCCCCAAGCAACCTTTCCTTCACGCTTAACATCAGTCCAGTATTGCTCTACTCCTTACATGCCATACCTTTACTTCTACATGTAAACCACATCCTGACGTTAAATAGTTTGCGTTGATGTTTAGACTCAGCTGGCAAATCGTCATAAATCCATCTAAAAAACATTTGACTAGCAAATAAGTTATCCCTACCCCACAAGAATGCACAGGAACTGGTTTGACCACCGTTGCAGCTCTCATAAAGACACAAGGTTGAATTAAAACATTGTTGGAATCTCAGACAAATCAAAAGTTAACATTTACTGACACTTACGGTACTTACTACATCCAGACAGCTGTACAACCAACTATTCAGTGTAACAAAAGCACTGTGAAGTTGAATATGACACTGAGAATTAGGAAAGACATTTTGGAAATGATTCTTGGCTGAAACAAAACTGAATGCTTCTCTTTTACAGATCCTATCCTTGACATTTTAATCACAATCTTTGGTTACAGAGAACAGGACCTTGACATTGTCCACGTCCGTGATAAATGCCCGTTACACATGTTGCAAAATCCTGTGAGAGGCTGACGTTATCATCCAGGGATACCTTTCCTTTCTGAATTTAGATACACAATTACACTCGTGCAAAATAACTTGTTGAATACTTCCTGTCTTGAACAATTACATCTTTCCAAGTCAATGCTGATTTAGACGATTTAAAATCAACTCGAAGCGACACAACACTCCTGGCACGATCCTACAGGACTCATGTGTTGACGGAAACTTAAAAATATCATTTCAACACTGAGATTTGAATAACAGTAAAAGAAAAACATCATTAGTCAAAGGTTGACCTGCAGCTGGAAGCATTTCTGCTCAAATAAACCACTACAATATAACACAATCTTCTCTTCCTGCCATCTATTTCTTTCAGACATGAATTATGTTTATCTCCAGTCAGTGTGAGTTTCCTACCGTCTTCATCATACTGTTGTCCTTGGACTGTCTCTCTCTCTCTCTCAGACTCCATGCTCCTACCTCCGCTTTCACTTCATCTCCTCAAGTCGGAACTTGTTTATTTTTAAAAACTTTTGGCAGCACTTCTCTCTTGTGTTCCTCATAACTTTACAAAGGCTTAACAGTTATTTAAAAAATCCACTTAGTTATGAAAGATGTGTTGCTTCACCTCATTCATTGCTCAATCGACTCTAATCAAAGTGTCTTCCTCTTTCCAGAGTAGCAAACCATATCTACCTCTCCTTTCACAAAACAACCGCACAGTTACACGTGCCAAAGACTTTATATTAAACATACTGTTGACATCCTAGAAAATAGCTATTAAGCAGACCATGAGTTTAACACTACATTACATTGCATTCAGCTGACACTTTTATCCAAAGCGACTCACAATAAGTGCAATAAACAATAACCATACAAACTCAGAAGCACAAGGAAGCTGGAAATATACTTGAAGTAAACCAAACCATTGTAAGTGCTTGCTCAAATGTTACACTCTTTAAGTGCTTTATTTAGTTATTATTATTCAATGGCCATTGTAATGTTGAAACAGGCGTGTGTTCTGTTTGCGATGACAGATATGCAGACTGTGCTGCCATGACATTGAGAGGGTGTTAATGCGGTGCTGACTGAACTCGTCTTTAATAACTCAACTAACTTCCTGAAATTGTGTAAAGTGAATAAGAAACAAGGGAGTAAATGTAGCCTTCAGTGGAAGTGTACTTTTGAATGTGACCTCACCACAGTGGTGTTTCTGTCTTGTGTCAGCAAAGAAGGATGTGAATGAGTCAGAGGGAAGAGGACTTTACTTTGGGACTGCATACTTTCACAAGTGTGTTTGATTTGGTGTGTGTGTGTGTGTGTGTGTGTGTGTGTGTGTGTGTGTGTGTGTGTGTGTGTGTGTGTGTGTGTGTGTGTGTGTGTGTGTGATCTGTTTGTTGAAAGGAGGGGCAGTGTTTGCCGCAGACACTGATTAGCTGTGTGTTTCCTGTTCTTGAAATTATTTTCCTAATGAAAAAGAGACTTAGAGGCCACCACAATGGTAATGCTGTTTTCATAGTTTCTATTAAATGGAAATCTAATTATGTTTTGTCTTGTAAATGAGATCAGATCACTGACAACACAAGACACCATTATAAAGGGAAGTAAACAGCCTTTCAGATGGTGTAAGATATGATGCAAAACCTTTACAAATAACGAGAAATGATCGCCCAGACACACACTTCCAAACGTTTTGACACATTTATTTAAAGGCAAACTGTTTATTGTGACACATAGAAACTTATTTTCTCATGAGATATCACTGAAAATATATCATAGAAAATACCCTAAAATATCCTAATACTATTCAGGGACGTATCGCAGAAAAATCGCAGAAATAATCTATTTAGAAATAATCTATTTAGAAATTGTTAAATAACATAACCACACAGAAGTAAATGCATATGGCTAGTGCTACACAAAAAAACAATTTTAACACAACAATCAAATATCCAATATTCTCATAATGCAGTCAGCATTGCCAACAATCGTGTACTTTAATACTCCAAGGGATATGATAGTAACCAAAACAGAATGCAATGTCTTAGATAGCTGAACAAATGTATATCTTGTTTCAGTACATTTTTACTTGTCCAAATTATTTCTATGTTTTCCTATTTACTATCCTATGTTTTATTGATGCAAGCCACTATTGTATTTTATCGCAGCATCCAAAAATATTTTTGCAAAACAACCTAAGCGCGTCATTAAAATGATTTCTTAGTTTGAGCAGAAATCTGTGTATGAACCCGGAATAGTAGTGGCTATTGTTAAGGCCAATATCTTGAAACCAAATTGATCACAAGATAAGATGTGGTAGCATAACATCCCGGCTAAATACGCTCTATGGAAATCCCTTCAGGATACTTCAGAGACAAACACTTATGACTCTAATTTCTAAAAGCTTGGTAAGAAGCTTTTTTGTTTTCTGAAATGGTACCATAAATCATCATTTGTTTCACTTTTTTCTAACATTAAACCCCTTCCAACTGTTCACGGGGCTAATGCCTGTACTCGACTGTGAGACAGACGGTCAGTGTTGTGTTTTTATTAATAACTGTTCTTAGAAAAACTGCAAAAGAGAACCAGTTGGAATAAAGTAGAAAGTGTGGGAGAACAGCACTTCTCTTAAAGGTCACCTATCATGCTATTTTTAGGCAATAGCAGCATAGCTCTCAGATATATAAAAATATATAAAAAACATGTCTATGTAGTGTTTTGCTCAAAATACCAAACAGATCACCCATTCTAGCCATGCCTCATATCCCTCTATTTCCCTTCCTGTTTCAAAAGTGCTGATTTGGGGTATAAAGCTTTAACAAAAAAGAAAATTGATACAAAATTAAAAAAGAGGGGTCTGAGCTCATGCGGGACCCGGCAGCTACTGTCTAAACTGAATACTGCCGTGATGAAACACCATATCATGGATTATCAAGGATTCTCTCTGAAACAGTATGGAGCTCAAAGGCTTTCTCTCTTGCCGGTTATACCACAAGGTGAGTTCCTTTTTATTTCCTGCTTCTTCACACACATGCTCTCCAGTACAGGTTAGCTCTGAGTGTTAGCCATGCTAATGTAAACACCGCCCATATTACGTCCAAAACAGTCGGGCATTGTTTCTGATAGCAACGTTTCTGATTGGGCCGTGGGTACACATTTCAGATATTACGTCATATCGGACGCAAATCTGGATCAGCTCCGTTGTAGCCCCGTTTTTAGAGATTTGGGTACGGAGGAAAAGAGAGAGGGTTTTATTTTCTGACGCTGCGTGAGTTCCTCCCTTAAGAATTGTAACACAGCTTTATGTATAAAAGACATCAAAAAGTGCATTTTGCATGATAGGTCCCCTTTAAGTTATATTTTGGTTTCA
>NW_011337198.1:0-4749 GCF_000735185.1 Notothenia coriiceps
TCAGCCGTGCCGTGTGTAAATGTGACCTGAGCGAAGGCTCGCAGGCAGGTTAGCTGCTGCGCACGGGTAATATGTTTTGTTTACCTGGGTGCAGTCTTGCAGGCACATCGCCTTGTCTTTTTTTAGTTTATTAACACCAAATTATTGAAAAGTATCGATAAGAGTATCGAAAAATACCGATACCGATAAGCAGTATCGGTACCGGTATCGATAAAATCCTAACGATACCCATCCCTACATATAGCACATCACAATCACATAACAGAAACAAGGGGCAACATCCATGATCACAACATGTAACACAACATGTAACACTCACGCCATACTCAACACAGACTAGTGTGTGCAGGTGTAGTTCTCAGTGAACCATGTTTTTAAGTGAGCTGTGAAGGTGGTATGTGTATGTATGTCTTTGATTTGAGTGGGTAGAGAGTTCCAGTTTTGTATTGCTGTGACCGAGAATGATGACTGACCAAAAGTACTCTTCCTGAATGGGACTGATTGGTCGCCACGTGTGGAGCTTCTAGTGGTCAGTCTGGTGTTGTTACGTTGAGTAACCGATGAGTTAAGAGGTGGAGGGGCTGTATTGTGCAGGATTTTTTTACACCAGAACGATGTTCCTATACTTTATTAAATCTTCCCAACTCAGGATGTTATGCTTGTTGAGGATGGTACAGTGATGGGAGCGGTTAGGTTTCTGGTCCAGTACTTTGAGGCTTTGATTGTACAGGGTTGCTAGATACTATACTATTAGCCTCAGATGATTAGATATACTTCATTTATCTCAAATTGGGAATATGTTCTTGTCACAGAAGCATGTCAACAGGCATTACACAAGTTAAAAGTATAATAAAATAGAATAGGATACAAAAATAATAGACAACTAACAGTAAATATATACATTGCTGCCCTCTTGGCCAGATCGCTCCTGCAAAATAAATTGTAATCTCAAAGAAACGTTTACCTCGTTAAATAAAGGTCATATCAACAGTAGAAAATAATAGTAGAAAATATATCAAGTAAGTAAGTAAGTGAATACAAATATGTACTTTGTGTTTGCTGCAGTTTTAGCATGCTATCGTAAGAAGGTAGACATATATCTTATACACTTTGAACTGGCATTAATAGTAGCATTAACAGCATTTCTTACTAAATAGATTCAACTTGACTTTACTCGACTCAACCCTGACTCACTTCTCGTTTCCTTTCCCTGTCATTTCTCCAATCCCACCCTTCCATCTACAATCAGAGCATGCCATGGGCAGCGTAGCCATGCAGTCAACTTGCTTAAGCCTCCAGAAAATAACAGAGATACTCAGAACGCTCAACCAAATAATACCTCTTCAAAACCGCCAAGTCCAAATCAAGTCAAGCGTGGTGTGCTGGGACAAAGGAATTTGACGCTACCGATAAAAAGAAAACCTGCCGTTCAACAACTCGCATACCCCCCCCCACTTTCCTATGAATATAAAACAAAGAGGGAAGACAAGATGGATTTGTATTTTCCTTTATAAAGTGCTACTCAGACTGACAATAGTCCAGAGTACACAGGGGAGGCTGCTGTTGTCATAGCAACAATCCCAGAGCCGAAACTATGGGCTGTTTTTGCAGCTTGCATCGTCACAGAGGAGGTGGATCACGAACAGTTTGGATCATTTTAGGGATTTATTACTACTAATATGGCTGTTTTTGCTACTGCTCAATACATTCAGATTTTCTTGCTTTTTTTATCTCTTATATTCACCAAAGTGTCTCCTGGTCTAGTTTATCCATCAGTCAGTGTGTGTGCTCATGTGTGTCTTTGTGTTTGATGTGCATGTCTGCCTGACGTGTTGTCGTCTCCCTGTTGGCTTGCGATAATTAGGAATGTTGGTATGAAGTGAAAGAGGCATCGCACCGCAGAGACAGAGAGACGACGTACTGTAACACTTCACATGTTCACAAACACACACTATCTTTAGAGCACATCAAACACAGCCCCGAAATAGGCCTGGAGCGGTTTCCTCTCTAGGAAAATTAAGGATGTTCTTGGTAAATATGTGTCCACCAGCGTAACAGCGTAATGCATCTGGGACAAGGTGTAAATATTGAATTCATGCCTCAGTCTTTCTGTGTTTTCTGTAAAGTAGAATGGAGAAGATGATTTAACGTGATATCTGTTGTGTTTTTACACTTTCCTGTTACGCTGTGTGTGAGAAAAGATACATACCTGCAAAAACTTCTAAAATGACTTCTTGGAAATGTTGAAAAAATGTCAGCTAATTTAAAAGGTAGCAAAAGCAATATACCTTCCTATTCCACTTAATTGCCCTTACCACTTGGTTTTGAATCTTGAATATTTCTCAAAACTTAAATATGTATGACCTAATGGGCAAATGTAGGCATGAAAGTTAGGTTAAGAGATAGATGTTGGATATTTGGAGGTTTTACATGCAGTTATTTTAGTGGTATAAATACAAAATAACACTTATTCTAAGGATAAGGAATGAACACACAAACCATATGAAAAAATATGTATTTTCTAAAATATCTTTTGCTTTTTCTTGCACTTCGAGAATGTGAATACTTCCACTTGCCCGCACTTATATAACCAATCATGTGTCATTTCAACATTCCCATTTGCCTTGAGCTCTCTGACTATTATAGCAATATATATATGTATAGCTACTCTCACCCTAACTATACCATTATTTACGTGCAGCTATATTTGTGAGTAACGGTGATTTCTCCTCTCGGGGTAATTGAGGTAATTGCTCTCTTGAAGCTAACTGTGCTATTATTACAGCTGAGAGAGAAGGATTGTGGGAGAGAGGTGTGGAGTGGAAACAGGAAGCAGAGAGGGAGCTTTTTGTGTGGGATATCTGCACAAGAGGACGCTCTTCTGAGGCTCATTCTGCTGCATTGTGCTGAATGATACCATCTGGGTTTGTACATTTGTTAAAGAGGACAGGTGACATTGTGTTCAACCTTTTAACCAGGCAGGTTGACTCAGAATATATTCTGATCCTCAGTCGTGGCGTCATGCAACATGATACACTCGCAGTAGATGCAGATGTGTGTTTTCAAGTCTCTATACAGCATGCGTATATTTACAATAATTGGGTCTATTTCTGAAAAGTCCTCCGGTGTACAAGTGCCATTTGTCGCTGTGTCACATTGTGGCAAATAAAAAAAGCCAACATCACAATGCTAACAATTGCGCAAACTACTAAATCCAACTTGTATAGTATTTATAATAAGCAATATGACAATGTGATAACACATGAATGAGATAGGATGTCAGTAGACGAAGGAAGATGCAAACATGTAATCAATGACTGGATGTGTCAGAACTTTCTCCAATTAAACATATTTCTATAGGTAAATACAAATCTGAGTTGACAAATATGACATGTGGGGTTCCTCAAGGCTCCATCTTGGGGCCTCTTCTCTTTAACATCTACATGCTACCACTTGCTCAGATAATGAAAAACAACAAAATAAGTTACCATAGCTATGCGGATGACACACACATTTACATAACCATTTCACCAGGAGACTATTCTCCAATTCAAACACTGAGTAAGTGCATTGAACAAATCAATGACTGGATGTGTCAGAACTTTCTCCAATTAAACAAAGACAAAATTGAGGTAATGGTTTTTGGAGCCAAGGCAGAACGTATAAAAGTTAGTGCTGAGCTTCAGTCTGCAATGTTCAAAACAACAAATAAAGCCAGAAATCTAATGTAGTCATGGACTCTGACCTGAGTTTCAACAGTCACATTAAAACAGTTACTAAATCAGCTTACTATCACCTAAAGAACATATCTAGGATTAAAATACTAATGTCACAGCAGATTTGGAAAAACTTGTCCATGCTTTTATCTTTAGTAGATTGGACTACTGCAATAGTGTCTTCACAGGTCTCACTAAAAAATCTATTAGAAAGCTGCAGCTGATTCAGAACGCTGCTGCTCGAGTCCTCACTAACACTAATAAAGTGGATCACATCACTCCTGTTCTGAAGTCTTTACACTGGCTTCCTGTGTTTCAAAGAATATATTTCAAAATAATGCTGCTGGTTTATAAAGCACTGTATGGTTTAGGCCCAAAATACATTTCTGACCTCCTGCTAAATTATGAACCATCCAGATCTCTCAGGTCTTCAGGGACGGGTCAGCTTTCTGTCCCCAGAGTCAGAACTAAACATAGTAAAACAGCGTTCAGTTATTATGCTCCAAATATCTGGAACAAACTCCCAGAAACCTGCAGGTCCGCTGCAACTCTTAATACTTTTAAATCCAGGCTGAAGACTTTTCTTTTTGTAGCTGCTTTTAATTGAACTATTCATATCTTAGACTGCACTGTAACTTTTATCCATGTATTTTTTCTTTTAATGTTTATTTTATTAACTTTTCTTTTTAATGACTGATTTTAAATGCAATTTTCTTAATGTCTTTCATTTTTTGTAAAGCATTTTGAATTGCCTTGTGTTGAAAAGTGCTATATAAATAAACTTGCCTTGCCTAATACCTAATAAAGATTTCATGTGACCTTGCCTTGCCTTGCCTAAATGGGCTTGCTTTGGCAAAAATGATGGTCTCCTCTCCATATGCTCTCGTTCTCTCCTTACTCGTCCATCCAAACCCACGCCCCTGGAACTTTGTTTATTCCCAGCAATCCTTTAGTATTCTGTTTGTGATATTTTCCTCTCCACCTGAACCAGTATGAAAGAGCAAGTGTCTCTCTTCTGATCTCCAGAGGTGTC
>NW_011337199.1:0-4837 GCF_000735185.1 Notothenia coriiceps
TTATTTTTCTTTTAGATATTTTACAAATCACTCTCCCCTTTCAAACTCTATTCTTGTTATTTTTAACAACTTTTTTTTGTTACTGTCATATAGTATTTTATACCTGTTAATAATTTAGTCTCTAATGTCTCATTAATAACTATAATGATCATATCAAGGTGTGCCTTAACCTCACTGAGCTGAGGGTATTTGAGCCTCTCAGGAGAGAGCTCTCTTCCACCTGGTTGTAGAAAAGCTCTTTAAATTTGTTAGCATAGCTAGCTAACCAGATGCTAATAACAACAGATCGCCACTGTGCTTACAACTAAAGACACAGCCTCGCAAACACTGTGGCATGTGTACGGCTCCTTATGGGTACTGCAATATTTGAAGAGCTGGAGCGGCGTTCCGATGCCCTCCGTTACTCCTTTCAGACCAGACATAACCACGTGAAGACCTATGGTGAAGACATGTTACGCTCGTGTTGTGTTCAATTAACCTGTCCTTGGCCAGGAAAAACAGGCACTCGCTTGTTTAATTATTTTGCGATCTAGATTTCTTCTTCTTTTTTGAAGTGAGAAGTTGTCCGTCCGTTCGGACCCCCCCCCCAAAACGAAAACTCTTCGGTTCTCCACGAATTACACAAGTCACCCAAATCAGCGTTAAAAAAGCGGGAGGCGCCAAAAAGCGACTAATTTGCATCACTGTATTTTGATTCAAAAGCAACACATTGTCTCTAAGACTCATCTCTCTCTTCAAGTACCAGCTTTTACAATACCAACAGCTTTGCATTTATATAAAGTGTGATGCGTCACTACTATCTGTTCTAGTACAGAATAAAGTGTCAATGAAACTAGTAGTGTCGAAAGAAAAATGAACTGCAACATTATTATTGCATTTTATGAAAATATTACAATTACATTCTCAAGATATTACAGTGGATAACCACCATGGTAATAGAAGCGGTTCCTGTACCTGTATCTCTTCCTCATGTTAGATAGTCGGTTTAGGGAGATGTGATCCAGGGGAGCACTACCGCACCTGCACACAGAGACACATGTTTAAGTGACATTCCAGTGGGAAACAATACCAGCAAATGGCTGCTAAGCACATTATGAGGCACACACATACAACTGCTTGACAATAAATAAGAACAATGTACTGACACACCTCAAATGATGCCCTCTTTACTGAAGATTAAAACATGTTGTTACTTGAAGTCCATTCTCACAAACTATCTTGCACTGTTCCACTGAGAGCTTGTTTATTATTGAAGATTAAAGATATTGTGTTTTCAATATTGTTCCAAAGTAAAGGTAAGAATACCTTAGGTAGTAGACCTGTTGTAGACAACTGTCTTGTGATACTCTTTATTTTTAAAAGTCAAATTTACCTAATTTCACATAGATTCAGTCTCAATTGTGCTATTTTGGGGACAATGGGTTCCCGATACCCCATACATTTTCCACTTCACAAAGTCTTTGAGCAGAGCTGTCAACTGTGGGCTGAATGAGGGAAAGAAAGAAAAAAGAAAGAAAGAAGAAAAAAGGAGGGAAGGAATGAAGGAAGAAATAGCAGAAGAAACACTCCTTTCTTCATCCTACTTCCTTCCATTGTTTAAGAGGAGGGAGGAAAGAAAGACGAAAACAAAGGAAGAAGAATTAAAGGAACGCATGGAGAAAGAAAGAAGGCAAGGAAGATTAGAGAAAGGAAGGAAGGAAGTAAGGAAGGAAGGAAGGAGGGAAGGAAGGAAGGGGGAAATGGGAAAGAAAGAGAAATAAGAAAGGAAAGGAGGGAGGAATTAAAGGAAAGAATGGAGCAAACATGGAGGGTAAGAAGGAAAGGAAGGTGAGAAGGCAGGAAGTGAGTGCTTCCAGTTGGACTTCCTCTGGGCCACGGTTCACAGTCTGAGCTGTTTTCTGTTTTCTCTGTCTCGTGGCTGAGCGTTACATAAGCCAGCCTGGATCTAATCATGGCTTCCCTGAAACCCTGTATTCCTCAGACATGTTTACACTACGTGTCACAGAAGTGGTTGCGTTTCGGTTTGCTTGCAGTCTCGTTCAAAGCGTCCCAGCAGCATGTTGTTTAAATTATGCAAAGCCTGAAATAGCAACAGAACAGAAGAACATGGCAGTCCAACACATTCCTCACAACATGACACAGTGTGGCTCCGCAGGCCGAGGCCTCTGAGAAGGATCCAGACCAAAGAAGGCTAAAGCCACGCGTCATAGAGACAATGGAAAAGGTGTGAATGTTGTCCATGAAGCATAAAGCTTCTCTGATGTATTTTGTAGCCATGTGATGTGATGTCCAACAGACGGCAATAGTTATTAGAACAGAAAGCAGGCCTGCTAAAGCCGGTCTCGGGTTTCAGGGCTTTTTTACTGATTTCTGCCTGACCTCCGGACATTCAGAGGAGCACCAAACTGAAAAAACTGAAAGGTTGACTTTAATTAAATGTATTATGTCGACAGGTTTCACATAACAGTATTAAGTTAGTTGAAAGCAATAATATTAAGTTGAACCTAATATTGTTTATTTAAATGTATTATTATTGCTTTCAACTAACTTGGGGTGAAGTGTCTTGCCACTTCTCACAACGACATGCTGACAGCAGTGGGACTAGAATTTGCTCTTCCCTGATCCGAAGCCGAGTGCACTATCCCACTGAGCCACAGCCATCACTAGATGACAAGATAGGTGCTTCAGTTTTCCTTTAAGATCTCCTTTGGCTTAGGAAACACTCCTTTACGAAAGGAAAACAACCAAAACTGAAAGAGAAATGCGTATCATGTAAAGTTACGGTGCTTATTAAGCATTTTAACTGCTTATATGTTTGAACTTTAACAATATGTTAAACCAAAAGCTGAAATAGGAACATTGCACTAATTTCTGTAAAATTATCAACAATTTCTCAGTGTTTGTTTACTGAGTTGTGTGGAGTTTCTTAACTTTTTTTCAAAATGTTTAAATGGTGATAGACATAGTGATAGATGTGTAGGCCTAACAAATTATATTGCAAAATATTTTATTTAGTCAAAGTATTTTCATACAATAATAGTGTGAGTGAGTTCAGTAGGATTCTCTAAGCACCAGTCTCTTTCCTAAATCCTGACGAATTCTCCGTCACATCTTTCCTTAACCCCATGACGTTTTGCCCTGAGTAATAGTGGTTAGGAAAAGACGAATCTTGACAATTTAACCGAACCCTAATACTGACTAATTTGATACTAGGTTTCAGCTCCTCCTCGGTTATCTCCTCAACTGTAGTTTATAACTCTAGAATCTATTGAATTGAATTGATTTATTTAAAACAAGGGACAGTGTACATTAATCAACATATTAAAAACATGTAAATGAGCAAGACTTCCGGTAGAGCGATGAGCTGGTAAGACGCACTCACCAGTTGCTCGCACACATTTCTAGTTAAAACTCAATATTTCGACGAAACCACCACATTTTAGAGGTTTGAAAAAAATATATTAGATCTGTGACACTAAAAGGAGAAAATCCTGTTGTAAAATGCCGAAAAAGAAGATTGTAAAATCCGACCAGAGCGGCGAACCAGGCCCTACAGAAGCCTCGGGCTCAACTAACGAAGAGGCCTCCGGAGTGGCTGGACGGGCAACGGACGACAGTAGCATACTGGGGGCTATAGCGGCACTCCATGCAGAGCTGACGCTAGTCGAGTTAGAGATTTGCCGTAAAATAGAGACTGAGATTTCAGAGGTAACTACTACACTGAGAGGAGAGATAACGGCTCTAAAAGCCGAAAATGACGCAGCGATAACAACACTAACAGCCCAGATAGACTCACAAAAGCAAACGTTAAAGGAGCTAACCGAAGCGGCTAACGGCTCATCAGATATAGTGCAGGAGCTGGAAAGTAAAGTCAAGAGACTCTGTGAGCAAGTGGGAACTCTCTCAGAAAAAGGCCTTGACTTGGAAGGCCGTTCGAAGAGGCAAAAACTGAGAGTGGCCGGAGTAAAAGAAGGGAAAGAAAATGGACAGAGATCAAGGCCTTTTGTGGCAGAACTGCTGAAGGAGACGCTAGGCTTGGAAAAAGCACCCGAAATAGACAGAGCCCATAGAGCCATACGGAGACGCGCTGGGGACAACGAACCGCCGAGACACCTGATCGCTAGGGTACACTATTCACGCTTTTGAAGACATCATGAAGAAGGTGATCTCTACCAGAGACCTGACATTCCAGGGTCAGCGGATACAGATCTTCAGGGATCTCCCGACTGAAGTTGTTAAACGCCAAGCTGCGTTCACCCCAATCAGGAAGATACTACGCGACAAGCCTGGAGTCAGATTCGGGCTACTATACCCATCCAAGCTACGAGTGTCACACAACGGCTCAGAGGTTCTTTACGGATCCGGAGGAAGCTCGGCAACACGCGGAGGTCTCTTCGGGTCTGCAGAGGAGGAGCAAGTTGAGTGCACTCCATTCCGGAGCCAAGACTAAAATACTTTAAACTTGATTTTCCAGAGACTGACCGAAAATAAGTCCTAAAGTGAGTTTCTAAAGTGAACTAAATGTGTGGCTCTTGCTAACGGGTGTTGTTTATACAGGTTTTCAATACAGGTCACTCAGGGGTTTTATTACTAACCAAAGTTCTGCCCTCTTCTTTTCATGGGCCTAGGAGGTCTATATTTGCCTAATACTGCTCTTAATGAGCTGATAAATATGAGGAGGCTTGCACTAGGTGGAAACCATGTTAAATATACCTCTGTTTTTGTTGTTGTTAGTGTTGAGGCTGTTTCTCCTCAGTCTAGCTCTATTATATGAGTACACAACTATACACTCCTATAGTGAAACAAATCTGACAAGTTCCAAGTCCGACTTAACAAG
>NW_011337200.1:0-2860 GCF_000735185.1 Notothenia coriiceps
CCACCGAACTGCAGACCCCCCCCCCACGACTACGCCTCGAAATCCATTACAAACAGTATTGGTGACAAAGCGCAGCCTTGGCGGAGGCCAACCCTCACCTGAAATGGGTCCGACTTACTGCCGAGGACCCGGACACAGCTCTCGCTTTGGGAGTACAGAGATTGGATGGCCCTGAGTAGAGACCCCCTCACCCCATACTCCCGCAGCACCTCCCACAGTGACTCCCTGGGAACCCGGTCATACGCCTTCTCCAAGTCTACAAAACACATGTAGACTGGATGAGCGTACTCCCAGGCCCCCTCCAGGATCCTTGCGAGAGTAAAAAGCTGATCTGTCGTTCCACGACCAGGACGGAATCCGCATTGTTCCTCCTCAATCTGACGTTCGACAATCGGCCTGACCCTCCTTTCGAGTACCTTAGAGTAAACTTTCCCGGGGAGGCTGAGTAGCGTGATGCCTCTGTAATTGGCACACACTCTCTGATCCCCCTTTTTAAAAAGGGGAACCACCACCCCGGTCTGCCACTCCTTCGGTACTGTTTCCGACTTCCACGCAACGTTGATGAGACGTGTCAACCATGACAGTCCCTCAACAACCAGAGCCTTCAGCATTTCTGGGCGGATCTCATCCACCCCCGGGGCTTTACTCTTCCCTACACTGAGAAAGAAATTGAAAAGGCTTTGGGCTCATTGCAATCCAATACATCACCGGGGGAAGATGGTTTCCCACCAGAATTCTACAGAGAATTTAAGGATTTACTCATCATGGATGTAATTAACTTAGCATCAAAAACTCAAACTCTGCCCGAATCATTCTCTACTGCCATAATCACTGTGATCCACAGACCAAATAAAGATCCATTAAAGTGCTCTTCATTTCGACCTATTTCATTATTGAATTCGGACTATACGTTAATATCTAAGGCCCTGGCTAACAGGCTTGGCCAATGTTTGCCACAAGTGATTAATCCGGAGCTGATAACTCATATAGGCTCTTTAATATTATCCACCTAACAAAGTCAAAGATTGAGCCCAGTATAGCTGCAGCTTTAGACGCTGAAAAGGCCTTCGACCGGCTGGAGTGGCCATATTTATTTAAAGTCTTGGCCAAGTTTGGGTTTGGTCAGTTGTTTATTAATTGGGTTAAAACTCTTTATCATGAACCCCGGGCCAAAATGACTACTAATGGTCAGATCTCTACTGCGTTTCCCCTGAGTAGATCAAGCCGACAGGGCTGCCCTCTGTCTCCGGAGTTGGCCTCCGTCTCCGGGGCTGCCCTCCGTCTCCAGCGGGCTGCCCTCCGTCTCCGGGGCTGCCCTCCGTCTACCCCTCCGTCTCCGGGGCAGCCCTCCGTCTCCGGGGCTGCCCTCCGTCTCCGGGACTGCCCTCTGTCTCCTGGGCTTTTTGTCTTGGCTATTGAGACCCTAGCTGAAGCAATCAGACAGGATCCTGATATAAAAAGTTTTAGAGTAGATCAGAGGAATCATAAAATGTATCTCCTGGCAGATGATGTACTTTTGTACGGACCCTGGTAACTCCCTCACCAAATGACAGACTCTGCTACATGATTATGGGGTTATCTCAGGATATAAGGTAAACCAAGGGAACAGTGAAATCATTTCACTAACTAGCTTTGATTACACTGAGTATCAACGTACAAGCCCATTTAAGTGGGTTAATAATATAAAATATCTTGGGATAACTATAGATAATGACCTTACAAATATATACAAACTGAACTACCTCCCAATGCTCAGTAGAATTGAAAGTGATCTACAAAGGTGGATAAGTTTACCCATTACTCTAATTGGCAGAGTTAACTGTGTGAAAATGAATATACTACCAAGGCTACAGTATCTTTTCGGGTCCTTGCCCATTCAACTGCCTCAAACTGTTTTAAAACCCTCAATAAGCATGTTGGACAGTTTATATGGAACTGTGAGGTGGCCAGGGTATCTATGGAGAGATGAACGTGGGATTACAGATCAGGGGGCCTTCGATTACCATGTTTTAACAAGTATTATTTGGCGGCTCAAATGGCATTTGTTTCAGCCTTTTTTGAGGGCGACGGTGCCCCATCCTGGATACAAATTGGATTGCACACCCTGAAAGAAAAAGTTTTCAACATTTTTATTTATAAATGGAACCCCAGGATTATATCCAAGAAGACAGACAACCCTATTTTAAGGCATTTGATTAAAATGTGGTGTGAGACTCAGAAGTCTGGGACTAAAAGTTGGACTGTCACCAAAGTCACCTCTGAGACAAAATGAACTCATACCCATGCATCATAAGGGGATCCAACATTTGGAAGATTGCTACGAAAAAAGACTCCTCATGTCCTTTGAACAATTAAAGAGGAAATATGACTATGTCCAACAAGACCTTCTTCTGCTATCTTCAGTTCAGATCCTTTCTCAGAGCCAACCTGGGCCCTGGAATGACGTCACCTGTGTTGACTGATGTGGAGAAACTGCTTCATGAGGGAAATGTATACAAAGGTATTTCTAACATGTACTCTTTACTGCTGAATGAGAGCCCAAAGCCATGCAGGTTTAAACAAATCTAGAGCGAGATGGGAGTCAGATCTGGATGTAGCAATTGATGAACAGCTCTGGTCAGATTTATGTAAAGACAGTTTGTCAGCTACTCTTAATGCCAGGTACAGACTGGTTCACTGTAATGTCCTCCATCAACTGTGCCTCACCCCACAGAAACTACATAGATCCAAGCCCGAGCTGTCAGAGATGTGCTTCAGGTGTGGTATTGAGGTCGGCTCCTTCCTACACGGTACCTGGCTTTGCACAAAAGTGAGGTCCTTTGGTACGAGTTTTGTGACACCTTAACCAAGATCACAGGAT
>NW_011337201.1:0-2512 GCF_000735185.1 Notothenia coriiceps
CCTGTGTGGCTGCAAAGTGCCGCCCTACACACACACACACACACACACACACACACACACACACACACACACACACACACACACACACACACACACACACACACACACACACACACACACTTACACACACAGACACACACACACACACACACACTATGACACAAAGAGAAAGACTCATTCAACATCTGCCTCCGAGGCTTATATCCACCCCCTAGCCAGGTGCAGGAGAAGAAACAAAGGGCTGTAAGGATCTTATTACAAAAAGTAGACCCACACTTCGAAGCCCCATTTTCTCCATCACTTTTGACTTGGACTATCCCTCCCTCAATTTTCTTTATCTCCCTCATCCGGTGGCTTTTTCTTCTTTCACTTTCAATGTCCCTCTTCATACTCACATAAACACATGAATTCAGGCCCTCTGAGACTCGATGGAGCTTTAAAGAGGCCATGAATAAAAGATGCTATGGAGTTGTTAAAGTAGAGATGGAGAGAAGTAGATGGGGAACACTATAAATCAGAGAGCAAAATGAAATTAGGAGTGAGAGTGGAGAATTTACTGCAGGGCAAACTCTGTGTGCAATCTCTGTCCCAATTTAAACTTGTCATAGTTACCACTCATTTCAGTCTCTCCATATTGAGCCGGTCGGTTGTACAGCAGATGTTCCTCAGCATAATGTGTCATCCACTACTGTGAAGCTTGGCTGTGTGTTCTAGCCTTTGGGCGTCATCAGAACTAGAGCCCCAATTACTGTTGAGTCCAAGTAGACAGGAAGAAGACATTTGGGTCTGTCTGCGAGGTCAAGGGAAATCACTGTGGGGGTCAAAGTTGAATTGAGAAGCCAATTGACATGGATTCCAAAGATCTTCCCCAGTGGGTAAGTTAGACAGGTTGGGTTTGTATATACACATTTTAAAGGTTTAGTTTTTGCAATATTATGGATACCGAATGTGCTGAACTATAACCTTATGAATTCAAAGTAAGTAGTGGTAGTATATTGATCTTTGTGGAAGTCCCGCTTCCATGTTACTGCAATGACGTGCATTTATTGGCATAACCTGTAGTCAATTAAATATATCTCCCAATTGAATCCTACATGTATTTGCAATAGCCTATTTTTCAGTCTCACCATCATCAGTGGTTGCAGGCAATGTCAGTCTGTTGGTCAGTCTACCTCTTTGTTACAGATTTAAATGTTTGCACAACTCTTAGATGAATTGGCCTTCAATGTATTTCAAACATTAATGGCTAATAGACAACAAGCCAAGTGACTTTGCCTCTAGCGCCACAACAAGGTAAGTATATTCGATTTTGTTGTTGTTGATATTTCAACATTAATGTGGTCCCATAGTGAGGAATTCTACTGCAGCGTTTTATGTCTGCTTAAGAATGAAAGGTCACCTATTATGCAAAATCCACTTTTTCATGTCTTTTATACACAAACATGTGTCCCCTCTGTGAAAAGAGATTCTGGAAGTTTCAGGAAAAAAGAATCTCTCACTTTTTGTCCTGATCCATTTCTATAAAAACCTGTCTGAAAATGAGCTGATCAGATTTTGGCCACTTTATGATGTCATAACGATTTTTTCGCTTGTGTAACCATTAGCCAATCAGCAACCAAGGTAACCCCCCTCCCCACCATTGTGTTCTTTGTAACCAAATCTCTCTCAGGGGGGCGTGGGGAGGGGCTCCTTATTTTAATCTGAAGTAACAGACAGAGAATCAGCACTTTTGAAACAGAGCTGAAACAGAGGGGATTATGGGATGCTGCAATGATCTGTTTGGTGTTTGGAGCCAATCAGAGACAGGTTTTGTATATATCTGAGACCTATAATATATTGATGAAAAACAGTAGGCCTATAGGCCTAATAGGGGACCTTTAAGAAATCTAGCTGTATTACCAGGTACACTTTTTAAATTGTCCTTTACTTTGGTTTACGACCAGATATATGCCGTCCACCTCAGCTGAATTTTATGCAGGAAATGTTAGCATGCTAACATACGCAACTAGTTATACCTTTGGTTACCATGGCAAACAGAATACCTGCTAAGAATCTGCATGTTAGCATTGTGTTGTTAGCATGTTGACTGTAGCACTGAAGCCTTGTGAGTCTTATCAGAGATTTATCTTGTGTTACATCAATCACATTGCACAGCATCTTGTAATAGAGGCATTTGAACCCACTGCATCTCAAATGGCTAAGTGCTTCCTCAGGAGAGACAAATGTAAAAAAAAAGGGGTAAGAGTCTGTAATGGAATCACTTCACCGAATTGAATCCAGATCCAAAATCCTGATTCTGCCGTTGCTTCCCCACTTTGGACACCAGTCGGACTAATCTAATAAGTCAGTGAAGTGAACCGTTTCATTGGATTATACAGCAGGACATGATTAACATATTGGGACATGGGGTCAAGTGACGGGAGTGCACAGGAAACATCTCTTGTTCTCTCACTACCAGTGCAGGTCTGTCTGTGTGTGTGTGTGTGTGTGTGTGTGTGTGTGTGTGTGTGTG
>NW_011337202.1:0-4645 GCF_000735185.1 Notothenia coriiceps
TTGGAAATCGGATAGCAGATATCCCATAAGCTTAGAGGGGGGGGGTGATATTTTACCCGTTTCCTAAACCCAAAACCCGAGAGGAGAGATGCCGCCAGTGGATAAAGAAATGCGGCAGGCCCCATGCCAAGCTGAATATGGCGAATATCAACAAACACAAATGCGTTTACTCTAAGGTAAATACGTGCTAACGTAGCTAGCTAGCTAGCAAAGATTACATTCACAAATTAACTAACTAATTTAATTAACTAATTTCACTAACTAACGTTAGCTAAAGTCACACGACTACAGCTGTAAGCTGTGTGCTTCTAGGTCGTTTTGACCATGTATATCACTTGATGCATAATAATGTCTGAACAGCTGAGCTCCGTTATTAGTCTACCTGTGGTCAAAGTACAAACAAGAAAGCCAACAGGCAATCATTCATTTATATTTTGCTTTAATCTTTGTAGCATTTTGTTAATGGAAAGCCTACTGCCGACTTCCCTAATCCTGCTGCACAAGTGGGCACCCCGACCCCCACAGAGGAACAACATGGTGGATGCAGAAAGCCACCAAGGAAACGGTAGTTAACTTTAGACAAACTACAACATTTAATGCCTCTTGTGATTGTATTGTTTTATTCCAAAAATAATAATAATAATTCCGTCGAATTTGACATACAGCTCATGTGGTTTGTCACTCTTGCACTGCGACCTGTATGCAAGTGTCTCTATTGATGTTGTGCCTCCCTCTTTTCTAATGTTTATACTGTGGATATAACCCTCCATAGCGTATTGTAGCCCCTTTTGTCGGAACCTGGAGGATATTGCTGCGTTATTGCTCCAAAATGAGTCTGTTAAGGCGACTCCAACGTTACGGAGACCCTCCATTATGGCTTTGTTTAACGCATCTGGCTCTCAGCTTGTCGGACTAGCAACAGTAACCAAGGGGGGGCGTGGCTTTGCGAAAGGTCAATTAAAGGGTGTTTCATGTTGTCGTTGCTGTGGACCTTCTTAATACCTTGGAAAATGCAGTTTAATACTTTTTAATAGCCTTAATTTTCGCTAAATTGATTTATCAACTTTTAACACTTTTTAAGACCCCGCGGACAGCCTGAAAAAGGCGTATTCGTCGTGTGACTGCATGTGTCGAACCATGACGTCCGAACCATGACGGTTCGGGACGAATATGGATACCGTTATACCCCTAGTCACCACACAATTTCTGAAACACAGACAAATGCCATCATCCAAACATGATGCATTGAGAAACAAAAGATGGAGGAGTAGGAAGGAGTGATGCATTAAATGACCTCAAATTAAGTCAGAGGTGAAGGGAAAGCATTGATTCTCAGAGGATGTCAGGGGGAGTTTGAGTGATGCGTTTAATGACCTTGGAGGAAGGCGGAGGTGTGCGTTACAGGCATCGAGCCGTCATAAGGAATAGATAGCAGCTCATCTGTAGTCATGGAGAGTCTATCTCTGTTGCCACGGTGATGGAGGGAGCTAACGGGGAGGTTCAGGAAGTCCAGCTCTCTGTCGGTCAAATGTTCCCTGAGAACTAAAGAAACAAAAGAAGACAATCACATAAAGATAAACTATCATAAAAGAAACGTATTAACTTAAAGAATGTGGTGACCCACCATCTGTGTTTCTAAGCGTGCTCGCTCTGGGTCCCCTCGGCGTGGAGGGCAGACTGTGAGGCAGAACCAACCCCCTCGTAACAAACTGGCTGCTCTGACTCCACTCAAAGTCTGAGATGTAGGCGTCCAACGCCGCAGAGGCCGAGGTGTAGTTCTGCAATCCATATATCCATGATTCAATCATTAAGCATGAGATTAATTTTTAGTTAGCCCAGCCCCATAAACATCTTCTGGGCCAACAGCTTGTCTTTTTGTATTTTTCCTAAGAACAGAAAGGCAAGGTAAGTTTATTTATATAGCACTTTTCAACACAAGGCAATTCAAAGTGCTTTACAAAAAATGAAAGACATTAAGAAAATGGCATTTAAAATCAGTCATTCAAAAGAAAAGTTCATAAAATAAACATTAAAAGAAAAAATACATGGATAAAAGTTACAGTGCAGTCTAAGATATGAATAGTTCAATTAAAAGCAGCGACAAAAAGAAAAGTCTTCAGCCTGGATTTAAAAGTAGCAAGAGTTGAATGCTGGAGTTATTTTACCAGTAGCAGCTGTAAGACTTTTTAATTTGAACCACTCATAATAATAATAACCTTCTTTGATCTTTAGAATGATCTTTAACTAAAACTCAGAGCATAACTTCGACCGACACGTTCGGATTGAGCTCTGAGAACCTCAGTGCCATGCTGGTGTACAGAAAAATACCTCATTGTCAGGTCTGGTATAAATGGCTGCCCACTTTGGCTCGGTTATGATAACAAGACAGGAAATAAAGACAGGCAGATATCCTCCACTGTGCCCCATCCCTACTGTAGACAGCTGACCCCAGTAGAAGCAGACCTTATCTCTGTATCTGAAGGCGGTGTTGTGTTCAGGAGCCAGCAGGCTGCTCCTCAGGTGACTGGAGCTGGACAGCAGGGACGTCACCGTGGACTCAGGAGAGAGGAGGTGACCGGACTCCATGCTGAGGAAACACAAGAACATGGGTTTGTTTGACATCAAAGTCCATGGGTGACTGTTTATATACTTTTTTCCACAAGCAGTGTTTAGAGATAAAACAGATACACCTAACCAATATGCAGGTAAATTGGTAAAGATCTTTCCATTTGCTGTGTATTAGGTTTTGTGGCCTATCTATAGGTCTTCAGGGCACACCTTTTGCATTTCTACTCTAAATAGCCAAGAATAAAAATACATTAAACAAATAAATATATTAATATTAATCAAATGGATGATGTGTTTCTCGTTATTTAAGCAAATTGTTAAGCCAATAACATCAAAATATACGTTTAGTATCAAAACGTCAAAGTAATGGTATGTATTCATAACTCCAATGTTGGACTTGGTAAAAGGGGGGTTATTAGAATAATTTTATACACACACTGGCTGGCTTAACCTATAAATTACATATAAAAAATGTATTAGCGAATTTAATATGTTGTATTGTAATCTAAATCTGCAAAGTAACTAGTCACTACATCCTCCAAAATGAGTATAAGTAGCAATATGTGAAAATACTCAAGTAAAGCACAAGTAACTCAATTTGTTTACTGCAGTACTTGAGTAAATGTACTTAGTTACATTCCATCACTGTTCATGTAGGTGTTACAACTGTATTCAGACACACAGTGGAACTAGCTAACCTGGAGCCCGAAGAGACGGGCTGCTGTGAAGGCCGTTAGCTGTGGCTTCAGTGTTACAAACTGACAGACGTTAGTTTGGTAACGTGGCCCTTAACCTTGCTAACAGCTAACGTTAGTTGGCAAAGAACAAACAGAAATCAAAGCAAATAATACCGGACAGATCTAACGGTAAACGTTAAACAAATGTTTTACGCAACGGTACTTTAGTTTAGGCTATATAGCAGTTATAAGACCTTCACAACTGTCCTGCACCGACTAACATGTCACTTTAGACACATCTCCAAGTAAGTAAGCTCACTGAATTCGTAACGACGAAATGACCGCGCTTACATTTACTCCAGTGTTTCCCTGTTCAGTAAAGGTCCATACCATCCCTCAGTGGTCTATATACAGTAGTCTCTGTTCTCCACACTCACGTCTCGCGGGTCGGGCTGTTAGCTCTTTCTTCCTCTGACAGCCTGAAGGCCGGGGATTCCAACCCAGTTTAGATTTAACCACGCCCACTTCCGCCTTACGCAACGGTCGACGTAGCTCTACTTAGATACGGCACACCCGCGTTTTTTTGTTTGTCATGTAACATGTTAACGTTTATTTAATATTTTATAGACTTTTATAATATGTTATAAATGTCTATTTTAACATTAATATATATATATGTTTATAAATGAATAAATGTATGTAGGCCTATATATATATAAAATAGTATCATTAAATAATGCTAATACTTACACCAGCTGAGATGATAAAACACCAGTAAACATCAGTGTGTATAAATGAATAAATACATGTGTGAGTACATATAAGTGTGTGTTTATATATATATATATATATTTATAAATGAATAAATGTGTGTAGGCCTATATATATATATATAAAATAGTATCATTAAATAATGCTAATACTTACACCAGCTGAGATGATAAAACACCAGTAAACATCTGTGTGTATAAATGAATAAATACATGTGTGAGTACATAGTGTGTGTTTATATATATGTTTATAAATGAATAAATGTGTGTAGGCCTATATATATATAAAATAGTATCATTAAATAATGCTAATACTTACACCAGCTGAGATGATAAAACACCAGTAAGACAAAAAACAACTATTCCTGCTTTACCGCGACCGCTATGGCAATAGAGAGCCGCAGTGACGCGTCCTTAAACCCGGAAGTAAACTTCTTCCGGTTCCTTCGTCTAAAACGCAATGCAATTTCTCCATAGGATTTTGGAAAATAGCTCGAAATAAGGTCTGTGGTTGACACATATTTAAGAGATGGATCACGTTTTGTTCAGCCGGATAATATCCACATGTCAACCCTACTTTTATAATTTTTGAATAATAAATCTAGTCGGCAGAAGCAAAATGCTAACGTT
>NW_011337203.1:0-1993 GCF_000735185.1 Notothenia coriiceps
CCCCCCCCCACCTCCTCCCCCGGTGACAGCATCCGTCACTCCATGATAAAACATTTGGTCATATCACCGGCAGTCACTGTGTGTGAGATTATTCTCTGGGAGGCTCTAATGAAATATTAAAGACGACTAAAGGTCTGAGTGACGGACAGCAGGAGGAGGAAGAGGAAGAGGAGGAAGAGGAGGAAGAGGAAGACTTTTCTCTGTGAATATTAACATTGTCTTTTTATATATTCAGATTTTCAATTTATGGCAAAATCTTGCAACTATTTTTCAGGATCTTTTGACGATTTTTTGTTTTCGAATGTCGAATTCAACCTAAAAACAAGCGGAATAGCTTCCATTTAATTATCTTTATGTTAAGTTAGTTCCTGCTTTAACTGTCTTATTTATTTGACTGTATTATCGCTGTATCTCACATTTGTTATTTCCCCTATTTTGTCTTTTATTTGAAGCTTTCCTGTCTCTACTCTCTATCTCTCGATCTCACCCTATGTGTTATCTCTGTAAATGAAACACCATGACCTTTATGTTTGTGTGTGTGTGTGTGTGTGTGTGTGTGTGTGTGTGTGTGTGTGTGTGTGTGTGTGTGTGTGTGTGTGTGTGTGTGTGTGTGTGTGTGTGTGTGTGTGTGTGTGTGTGTGTGTGTGTGTGTGTGTGCGTACCGTTTGTTCATTAGCAGGATGACTCCGAGGAAGATGATGATGAAGAGCAGGATGCCAGCGATGGCTCCAGCGATCTTCACCGTGTGGTCGCTCTGTTTCTCCTGCTCCGGCTCCGGCTTACGGGTCGCTGCTCCTAGAAATCATCAAAACACAAAATGAATATGGACCGACAAAATATTAGCTTCCAGTAAAATGTAAATGCCCCCTCTGTGGGACTCATAACGGCATTCTCATTCTGAAAAGTCTCTAAAATACAATATATTGATCCAAAGATGTAAATATAAAACCATTGACTTTCATTAACTCACAGCTTTTATTTTGGTCGCTGCGCCTAAAACTAACAACTTTAAGAAACATATATTTATATTTCCATTAACTTCCATTAACCACCATTCAAATATTATTTCAAATGCACATAATTACCATTAACCAAGATTAAAGGTACAATTTTATTTTACATGTCCATTTACTTCCATTAACCCCCCTTAACTTCCATTAACTATGATTAAAATATTACTTTTTATTTCCATTTACTTCTATTAAGAACTGTTAGTTTAGTTATTAATGACATTATGTACATAATATACCATTAACAACCATTACAAATACCTTGAATTACTCACTTTAATGACGTACCAAACCCAATTTGTTACTACTAAGTAAATTAGGAAATGTTAATATTTTCTACCAATATTGATGCTCTGGTTTCTCAACTTCAAAAAATAATTACCATTAACTTCCACTAAATAGCCCCTAAAACAGACTGCCATTGACGCCCATTAATTCCAGTTAACACACATTTTTCACTAATTACAGCCACTGGCATCCTCATACTTTAGAAATCATTAACTCTTCATAAACACTGATATTGATGTTACTGTTTTATAACTGTAAATAATTACTATATCATTAAAAACAATTAGCTATTAATTAATAACTCTTATTATCTCATTAGAAGAACATGTATTCAATATTGTTAACTTTTTTATGACGTTAATTAATGGCTTAACGAATATATCATAATGGAAAAATAAACAGGCCAAACTGCACTTAGAAAATTAATGATTTTAACCTCATCAGTTTGTATTTTATATATTATATTATACCGTGAGAGCATGGGCAACAGTTATCATTTATATGGAGAGTTTTCTGATGGAGGTTTGGTACTGAGATCCATCTGATGTGTGACGGGGAGCAGAGAGTCCTTCTGAATAATGTGATGGGATGTCAGGCCCATGGAAAACCCATTACTGTCCGTGTGTGTGTGCGCGTGTGTGTGTGTGTGTGTGTGTGTGTGTGTGTGTGTGTGTGTGTGTGTGTGTGTGTGGGTG
>NW_011337203.1:2032-4323 GCF_000735185.1 Notothenia coriiceps
CTGACATGCAGTCTGGTTTCCGTGCAGGTCATGGGTGTGAAGACGGCGACTCCTGCAAGTCCTAAATGATATCACAATGCCTCTTGACTCCAGAAAATACTGGGCAGCCATTAGCAGCGATCTAACCATGAAGCTCTTCGACCACTAGATCACCCAACGTTTCTGGGATGAGGTTTCTAGATGCTTGGGTGTGCTGTGCTTTAACTCCAACAGATAGCCCTTGTGTGATGTACCTTGCCATACTCCCACCCAACTTTGGTGTACATATGTCCAGAGAATACTGATGAGTAGAGCCCTTGGAACTCCAGGTGCCTCTTATGCGACGTCAAACGTGCAGCAAGGTCTTTATTCTAACGCAGTGGCTTCCTCCATATTCTGACCAAATATATACGATAATCACAAGGATAATTCAGAGGGTTCAACATACTCTTCTAGCCACCTGTATATGCCGTGACAGGATTCTGTTACAACACTGCTGGCCCTCTCGCCAGATACTGTCCTGAAAACTCTTCAGGATATTTTTCAGAGAATCCAGTCACATCTCTCTGCCCTTGGCCTGGTCCTGAACACCACTAAAACCAGAATCATGTGGTTTTGGCCGCAAGTGGTGCTCTGCCAAAACTGGCACTTGGATTGTGAGCGCGCCGATGAGTCCGGACCCATCGAAATAGTTCAATCTTATAAATACCTGGGATTTTGGATTGACAGTAATCTGTCATTCTCAGAACATCTCTCCAAAATTCAGACCAAGGTTAAAGCTAGACTCAGCTTTCTATATAGGAATCGCTCCTCATTCACTTCATCTGCTAAACTCTCTCTGGTCCAGATGACTATCCTTCCTCTGTTCGACTACGGCTATACCATCTACCGCTCGGCGTGTAAAGGAGCTCTCGATCATTTAGACGTTCTGTATCACTCCGCCATCAGCTTCGCCACCAATGCCCCCTACAGGACACACCACTGTGACCTGTACTCTCTGGCTAACTGGCCCTCTCTTGAGACCAGGCGCAACATCCACTGGCTGATGTTTGTTTACAAAACACTCCTAGGCCTCATCCCCTTCTACCTCACACAATTACTGCAACTCCGCCCACCCCCGACGCACAACACCCGGTCAGCTACAAGCATCCTGCTAAAGATCCCCAAAGCCCATACATCCTTTGGCCGCTCCGCCTTTCAATTTGCAGCAGCAGATAGCTGGAATGTCATTCAAAAAACGTTGAAAATGAAAACCTTTGTCTCCCCCCTCACCTTCAATGTCACTATTATTGACACCCTGGTACACACATGTAGCTTTGCCTGATGCTGATTTTAATGACTGACTGAACCACAGCAATATTGTTTTAGAGTTTTTATATGTTTAACTGCTATGCCTGTCATCTTTGCTCTATGTGTCTGTGTTGTCTCCTGGGTTCTGTAGTGCCCGGAGTCTGTCTTTTTATTTTTTTTCCTCCCAAACCCCATCCCCTCAGGAAGCCTTTGCCTCCTGTCAGGTCATCATTGTAAATAAGAATTTGTTCTTAATTGATTTTCCTGGATAAATAAAGGTTCTACTACTACTAATAATACTACTACTAAATTAAGCTGATAACACTTACATTTTAGGTAAGTTTCCAGTGAAAGTCACTTGGACTTACTGCTTCATTTTGTAGCCAGCTGATATATGGGCCAAGACTCCCTTTTTATGTAATTTTTACTTGTCTGATTATCAATTGAAGAAAGTAAAATGGAAAGTAAAATGGAGCTAAAACAGTTCTTATTTTTGGTTTCATTCATTTATTTTACTCAAAAGTCAATATTCTAAATTGCTGTCAGACGATGGGGAATTTATCCCAATGCTTTCACACAGACTGTTTACCTGCATTCACTTGAATAAACTTTATAGGGATTATTTAAGATTAATTCTGTTTGTGGTTCTTGTATAAAGCCCATTGTTCCTGATAATCCAGGTAATTCACAGACTTGGCTTTTTCATGTTTTCAATGGAAAGTACCTCTACCAAAGAAACATACAGGCAGTCTGTGTGTGTGTGTGTGTGTGTGTGTGTGTGTCCAGGTATAATATCCTTGCAGATGACTCTGTAGATGAGAAACGTTCAGGACAAGACGTCGCTGTCGAGCTGTGTAATGTGTGTGTGCGTCATTTCAGACCGACAACACTTTCCCAATCTGCTGCTGACAACAGCCATCAGTCACAGAGTGTGTGTGTGTGTGTGTGTGTGTGTGTGTGTGTGTGTGTGTGTGTGTGTGTGTGTGTGTGTGTGTGTGTGTGTGTTGTGTGTGTGGTGTGTG
>NW_011337204.1:0-2620 GCF_000735185.1 Notothenia coriiceps
TTCCGGGTCGCTGCCGGAGGACCTGGGAGCCTGGGACGCGAAAATGAGAGTAATGACAAACGGCTCATTTCGGAGGACTCGCGCGCGTCTGCTTGACGCCGGGACGACCGGCCGCCCTCCCCGACAGGCGCACGGACGCGAGGGCCCGCTCATCACTGCGCACATCTTTGACCGTAGTGTTATTTATTATTATTATTATTATTATTATTATTCCCACTCCGATCGGGACACTAGGTCCACCGTTTCCCCGAAGCGAGGCTCCCCCCGTTGACAGTTTACGTGGGCTGGGCTGGGTGCAGTGGCGGACTGGCCATCGGGACGAATCACGATGGGCCGGTACCGAAGTGGGCCGGTCGGATAAGTCACTAGCACATCCCCCACTCCCCCCGTTGACAATTTACTAGTTGTACCGAAGTGGGCCGGTCGAGAGTCCCGGGCTGATTTTTAGTCCCAGTCCACCACTGGCTACATGACCGTATGATCGCCCATATTGACGCACCTAATTCCTAAACTTCTAACAGATACAAAATAAACCGATCCTTCAGCCTCATATGAGCTCTCAGACACGTTCAAAATTAAACTGTCATCGCTGTCTGAGTTTGCTGCTGTGTCCGCCATCGTGCGTTTACATGCAGATGCTGGGATCCTGAACGGTGCAGCTGGAGCGCTGTGCCCGCATTGACGTCACCCATAATTTGGCGGGAGTTGAAGAATCTCCGACAAGATCCAGGAAATTGTCAACATTGAAGGGCAGATTAATGGTTATCAAAGTACAAATATCCAAAATCAGTTCAGTAACAGTTTTCAAGGGGACAATATTTACTCAAATTGATGGGTTTGGATGATGGGCCAAAATCGTGTCACAGGCACTTTAACAATTGTATGTTTTGAGCTGTACTGTACATGTACCCAATATACAAGCTGTTAATAAACTTTTCAATCAATCAATCAATCAAACAAACACCTCCTTCTGATGAGGACATCTTCTGAAAGGTCATGTTTTGGGAAACACTCGGAGCAGAAGAAGCCGCTCAGAGAAACAGAGAAACATAACATATTCTCAACAAAATGACTCCCTGACGAGTAATTTCCACTTTTATACTTAACCACGTTATGCAACTTGGGCAGATTTAATAGCTATTTGCTGTAAACCAATTCAACGGTGGGAAGTTTAAATACATTTGAAGTTTCACTAACATCTGTTGCCGAAATACCCAAAAATATAAAGAAAATAACAAATATTGAAAAATCAGTTTCTTGATTGAAAGGATGGTTGAATATGCAAAGCAGCTCGAGATGTTAACTATGTTATTGTTCATAAGAAACACACTAATTAGCATTTTGAATTGACTGATTTGAGCAATTGATAGAAATGTGCAATAAATACGGTCTTGTTTTGCCTAAATAGATCTACGATTTGAATAAAGAAATTATTTATGCTGATTAAAACGCTGCTTAAAAACGT
Organism: Notothenia coriiceps; assembly: GCF_000735185.1. Classification (NCBI taxonomy): domain Eukaryota; kingdom Metazoa; phylum Chordata; class Actinopteri; order Perciformes; family Nototheniidae; genus Notothenia; species Notothenia coriiceps. Next base: position 1,466 of record NW_011337204.1, read on the forward strand.
AGCAATTAACCTGAAGGCTGTCACAGCTTCATCTGCATTTGCATGGCACAAATACTGTCTTTTTTTGTTTTTTACTTTTATACATCTGGTACATGACTGAAAACACCTGAGACTGTAACAATGTTGAAAATGATTTCACAGAGAGTGTGTGGCATCACCTGCCTGTTGAACAGATCCCTGTTCAGATTGAGGTGATTTTTTTGAATAACAATCTGTTGAAATGAGTGTTAACAAAGAACATCTGCACTTTGGAAATGTGCAGGATTTAGACATGACTGTGAACACTCAAAGGGATTGTGTTTTCTGCTCCATTTACAGGTTGTCATCACACTCAAAATCTACAGTGTGAAAAAGTTGGAGTTTGTTGGAATAATGTTGCACAAATGGAAGAGAGTTCGGCACTCAGACAAGAAAAGAACATTAACAGCCCTGCATGTGTTACACTGATAACCTTTTGAAGACAACTATAACAGAAATCAAGTCCTGCAGGTGTTATAAAACCACTATTACCTCATTCACACCAACTAAACTCCGGTTCAAGCTCCGTGCTAGAGCTTTTCAGGTTCAGAACCGGTTCTTCGGTTTAGCTCCGGCTCTTTTCACACTGCCCAGAGTCCGACTGGTGCTGCGTCATTGCGTCATCGTTTGCGTCATGACGTAACCGTTTGCGTGCCTGCTTCATAAAGCCAAACCGCGCGGAAACCCCTCACAGCTGACACCGACAACAACAACAATGGCCGATTGTGCTCCAGCGTCCTCTGTACCTCTTCAGAAGACCAGATTCCCAGTAGGTAGCTGGTCTCTTAAAAATAAAATAATAAAAATGCAATAACGCGCTTTAACCACTAGGTGCCCGTTTCTATCAGCTGTGAACCGTTATGGTGTAAATACAGTCAATCTACCAATTGGATCAAATATAAAAGTCAGCCGAATTATTGTTGATACTGCAAAGAGGCGTATTGTGTGAAAAGAAATGTTAGATGTTGTTTTACTGCTGATATATTTAGGATCCACGTCACGTTCTCAGTTTGGCGGCATTTCCTCCTGTTTGTCTCTACAAAGCCCTCATGTTTCTCATCAGGGCTCTATAAATATACAACTACGGCAGATATTTCATATTTAATGCAGCCGAACCGTGTATTACAATGCCGTTAT
>NW_011337205.1:0-2700 GCF_000735185.1 Notothenia coriiceps
TAGAGATTATTTTGTATTGAACACTGGTGCTGCAGGAAAGAAAGCCCTCTCTTGATCTGTGTGTGTGTGTGTGTGTGTGTGTGTGTGTGTGTGTGTGTGTGTGTGTGTGTGTGTGTGTGTGTGTGTGTGTGTGTGTGTGTGTGTGTGTGTGTGTGTGTGTGTGTGTGTGTGTGTGTGTGTGTGTGTGTGTGTGTGTGTGTGTGTGTGTGAATCTCCCTCTGGTTACCATTAGCAACAAAGCAGAGGGTTGGTGGGCGGGGGTGCGGTGACCTCATTCACAGTGTGATTATTTGGTATGAGTTACTAAGTGTGTGCGAGTGTGTACGTGTGCGTGTGCGTGTGTGTGTGTGTGTGTGTGTGTGTGTGCGTGAGGGTGTGTGTGTGTGTGTGTGTGTGGGAAGAACTTACAGACGGCATCGTTGACAGCCGTCAGCGCTGCAGTGACCTCGCCCGCCTGCTCCAGACGCACCGTCTGATCCAGCAGAAGCTCCGCCTCCGACACACACCTCTCAAAACCATCACCTTTACCTGCATACCCACACACACAGTTACAAATATAGTTAGTTTGCATGCTAACATGTCAGAAATGATGTTTTCAGCCTCTCAAATATGGATTGCATACATTATATTTTCTCATATTCAAAGCTTCAAAACAACTAACAACACAGTTTAAAGTGTAGAGTAGCCACTGTACTACACACACAGACACAAAACACACACGCTGAAATGACTGCGTTGTCATTCTGTCTTTTGTCTGTCGGCCTTTTTAGATGCTCAATGGGGAACATTCCTACACACACACCACCCACACAAAATACAGTAGTTTAAATTAGATTCTAGTGACAAAGAAAAAGTGCACGAGTGTGTCTGTGTGTGCTGGTGTTAGCTTGTGTGTACCCTGGATCTGCAGTTGGTCCAGGTCCAGGTACTTGCTGGGTCTGGGGTTGAATCCCAGCGCCGCCTCCCTCTCTTTCTCCTGCCTCCGCTGTGTCTCCTCCTCCCGGGCTCTCTTCTGCACCTCCTCCTGCAGCTCGTCCAGCTCGCTGCGGCCTGCAGGGGGCGCTGCTTCAAATACACACACATAAAGTCATCACTGTGGACTACGGCAACAAGACGGGACAATTTACAGTGTTCTCAGATACACATATTTCTCACGCTTCCTGCTCCTGGAATTAAAAACGTTTGAGTATTTTAGCTGCAGTATCGACGTTGGCTGTGCATGTTACTTTTTTTTTAAAGGAGTCAACTACAACCGAACTATTGGAGCTAAAGTTAGCGAACTTTGGCGTTGTTAAAAAGCCGCCTCTTCTACTGCGGCTTTTTTTAACAGCAACTCTTTTTATAGGGGCGGGAGCTGGTGATAAAAGGCTTTAGTTAAGTTTGCATTACCAGCTGTTTAAACATGCATTAAATCAGGATTCTACTGCAAGCACAGCTCAGCTCAGGCATGTACGTTACTTTTAATTTTAAGAAGAGTCCAGTTGATCAGAATAAACATGCATAGGAGGTAAATGGACCTAAAGCATGGATGTATAATAAGAACTGGATACAGCGTGGGAGGTGGGGTCTTGTTCTTTCCTATGAGAGCTGCTCATTGGCGCATGAGGACAAAATGGCCCAACTTTTGAGAGAGCGAAACGTCACAGATTACCCATCATGCCTGGCTGTCAGAGCAGAAGAACCCGTATGTGCCCAAACCCCGAGGAAGTGCGCCGGACTCTATGCCAATATGCGTTGTGTCCAAACGGCGGTACTGCAACTCCCGTATCAGTCCGTGACGTCACCCGTCCCAAAACAACTTTTCCCATTGACTAACATGGGGAAAGAGACGTCTGTAAATCAGCGGATAATTTTTTTGTAACTAAATAAACTACCTGGATGAACTATTTTATAGCCCTTATTAGAATCATTCGGTCCTTAAAGTTGTAAAATGCACTAAAAGCCGAATCTAGATTTATTTTCTCTCTCCATTCATTCTACTGAGCCGAGAGTAGGAGCTCGGGAGGCGGAGCTTAAGGGGCGCATGCTCTGTGAGAAAAAGAAAAAAGAAAAGTATCCGCTGATTGACAGACGTCTCTTTCCCCATGTTAGTCAATGGGTAAAAGTATTTCTGGGCCCAGCGACGTCACGGACTGATACGGAAGTTGTAGTACCGCCGTTTGGACACAACGAATATTATCATCGGAGTCCGGCGCACTTCCTGGGGGCTTGACCTAAATACTTGGAGTTTAATACAGAAAGTCAATAGAAGGATACACAAAGAGAAGTGAGGATCGTACCGAGGCTCCCCCTGCAGGAGGAGGTGTGCTCCTGCAGCAGAGCTCCACTGCTCTTTGACCGGATGTTCTTCCATGATGGTCCTGAGGAGGAGGAGGAGGAGGGAGGCTTCTTCACAGCACACTCCCTGAACACAAGAGACACAGAGAGAGAGAGAGGATATTAGGGCTACACATTTAATAAATTATCAATCCATTTCCGTACTCCAGGAATGAGGAATCTGAAGGGAGGCAGCGTTTTAAAACGTCCTCATAAAGTCTCATTGTTAAATGCTCAGTAAATTGTACTGAGTTTGGTTGGGGGTTAGTATTTAAGAGTGTAATGGCGCATTTCCACTGCAGTGCGTAGCACGGTTTAAGTGTGCCGTGCCAAACCCGGACCGTTTTTTTTGCGTTTCCACTAGGCGTAATTCCGAAATCCAAA
>NW_011337206.1:0-3300 GCF_000735185.1 Notothenia coriiceps
GGGGGGGGTGTGTGTGTGTGTGTGCCTGTGTGCGTGCAGAGTGTGTACATGCAGAGAGTGTGTGTGTGCGTGCAGAGAGTGTGTGTGTACATGCAGAGAGTGTACATGCAGAGAGTGTGTGTGTACATGCAGAGAGTGTACATGCAGAGAGTGTACATGCAGAGTGTGTGTGTACATGCAGAGTGTGTGTGTGTACATGCAGAGAGTGTACATGCAGAGAGTGTACATGCAGAGAGTGTACATGCAGAGAGTGTGTGTGTACATGCAGAGAGTGTGTGTGTACATGCAGAGAGTGTACATGCAGAGAGTGTACATGCAGAGTGTGTGTGTGTACATGCAGAGAGTGTACATGCAGAGAGTGTACATGCAGAGAGTGTACATGCAGAGAGTGTGTGTGTACATGCAGAGAGTGTACATGCAGAGAGTGTACATGCACAGAGATGTACATGCAGAGAGTGTGTGTGTGCGTGCAGAGAGTGTACATGCAGAGAGTGTGTGTGTGCGTGCAGAGAGTGTACATGCAGAGAGTGTGTGTGTACATGCAGAGTGTGTACATGCAGAGTGTACATGCAGAGAGTGTACATGCAGATTGTACATGCAGAGAGTGTACATGCAGATTGTACATGCAGAGAGTGTGCATGCAGAGAATGTGTGCAGGTGTGTGTGTGTGTGTGTGTGTGTGTGTGTGTGTGTGTGTGTGTGTGTGTGTGTGTGTGTGTGTGTGTGTGTGTGTGGACACAGAGCTGGACTATGAAGGCTGCAGGACGTCGGGGGGGTCTGCACGCTGGAGAACACGCAGCGTTTGTGTCCCGAGGTTTTTATTATTTCCAGATGTAATTCCTCTTCACCTCCAGGAAGTGATTGTATGAAAGTGCGACTGACGGAGAGATGGAAGTGTTTCTGAGCGTCAGCAGCTCTCAGCCGACGGGAACACCAAATATGTTACGTTTCGCTTTTTCCCTGAAAAAAAAGATCCAAACTACCGGCCTGGAAATGATCTTTTAATCCCAGCTAGCTCGCAATGCTAACACCTGGCCGTCAAATCCTAACATAGCTTTTTAAATAATGAATCTAATCTGTGAAAATAACGTCTTGTTATTTAGTTGTAATCAAACATTTCCCAACAGCATTCAGACGTATACAAAAACATGTGTGTGACACCATTTAGATTATTTTCTCGTCTGTATTCTTTCTTCTCCGTTTGAACTAAATCATTGTGTTTATCAACATTTGAACTTATGAAATGTATTCTTAACTTTTGCGACTTTCTGAGTGAAAACGGATGTTCTTCTTCCTCCTGCCCTAATAGTCTCCTGCTCAACTTTTCACGACGCGTTTTCGTTATTTAAAGCCGTTAGAACCACCTTAATATGAACTATATGAATGATAGGCTGAGAGCTGCTGCGTTCACTGACGCCTCGGAGTCGTGGGAACTGAAGGCGCTTGTGTGATATTTTTGTAACCTGCCGACCGGAGTATTTGATACTGAAAGTGTATTAAAGAAACGTCGATAGCTGTGACGATGCTGTTGTAACCTGTAACTAAAGTTTTTAATATTCAGCCGCTGCTTTTTGCTTTTCTTAGTTTTTTAAATTGTTGCTGAAGTTGTGAAAAGACGAATGTGAAGCGAAGATAGACGAGTTTGAAACAAAACGCCGGCTGCAGAAACTAAACAGCGTGTAAAATAACAATGTGTGTAAATAGCCATCGAACACATCTCACCGACTCCCAGCTGACATCCATTAACTTATTGCTGTGACCATATTTATTTCTACTCTCCAGGTTGTTTGTACAGTGGAGCATTTGTCCTATTTATGTTACTTGATCAATAAAATTGGCTTTCATCTTTCCCGTGGTTCTTCTGTGTGTCGATGGACTGTGACCTCTTCAATCTGTGCTTTAAAAGAACAACATTTTTATTGAAACACTAAAAAAAATCAATAAATGTAGAATTGTCTTAAAAATGTCCCGAAGAAATTAGAACAGAAATGGGATTTAAAAATGTTTTTTTTAATTAATCCAATATTTATTTAATGTAAAAAACTAAATATGAGAAATCAATTTTTTAAAACGGCCAAAATGTTTTATCACTGACTCACATTTAATTTAGAATCTTGATATTTAGCAAAAAACCATTTTAATTGAAAAACTTTGAAAGGTCACGTTTTATACTGGGATTCAGGTTCGAGGGTGGGCGGGGCTTACCGGGTGGGCGGGGCTTATCGTGCTGCTAACGCCTAAAATACAAGATGACGTATGAACGGCTTTCACATCCTCTGAGAGAGGCTTTCTGCGTCTGAGGGAGACATGCAGTCTGTATTAAAGCATTGTAGCCTGTTTGCTAACTAAGTCATTCTAATGACATGAGACAGGATTTATTTGATTTTTTCCTGTGGCTCAAACAGGCTTCCATACCTTCAGGGTCGTCTCCTTTCTTGTACTCTTGTTATTTTATTTTATGTTGCTCCAGCACAAAACGCATTTCGTAGTGCCTTAAAGAAAACTTAAGATGTCGCTGAAACATCAGAGGTTTTTTACATAGACCTCAGGAGTTCAGAGTTCATGCTCCCCTAAAAACATGTACTCAGTTTGCTTTGGTCCAGATGATCTCACTGCCGTGTACCCTCTTTAATCTGTGCTTTAAAACACTTGAAAACCTGTCTTTTTATTGAAAAATGCCCAAAATTGTCATTGAAATGCAAAAGAAAAATCAATCTCTTCAATCCATTTCTGAAAATGTCCCGAAAAGTAGGAAAAAAAATTGGATTTTTTTTTAACAAATAGCACATTTATTTATTTAATGTAAAAAACAAATGAATGAGAAAAATGTATATTTTCTTTTTATAAAAGCCAAAATGTTTGATTGACAGGCTGACATTAGTTTAGAATGACATTTAGACATTTTAATTGAAAAACATGAAAAAACTTTTAAGGGTCGTTTCATTTCTTATTGCGTTATTTGTTATTTGATATGTTGCACCGACAGGAAGACAGAAATCACACTTCGTAGGGCTTCAGTTAACGGTGACTAAACATGAGATGCATTTAACAGAAAGACCTCAGGAGTTCAGATGGGGTCTCAAATAAATACTCATTTACTTTTGATCCAGACGATCTCCTCCGAGGGGAAGGACACTTTTATTTCTGCATGAAAAACTAACCAGAAGAATAAAGCCCCCAAACCGTGACTGGACGAGCTCTTTGAAGAATAAAGCCCCCAAACCGTCACTGGACGAGCTCTTTGAAGAATAAAGCCCCCAAACCGTAGTGTGTGTGTGTACATGCAGAGAGTGTACATGC
>NW_011337207.1:0-1824 GCF_000735185.1 Notothenia coriiceps
GACACTCACTATGATTCGCGTATGCATGCACGGTTGTGGCATCACCAAAACAGAAAGATATGGACAAAAGATGTGTGCAAATGTAGTTTATGGGCGCTGTATGCAATATAGGCGTAGTTCTGTTAGTATAAGATAATAAGATGTACTTTGTTGATCCAAAATCGGGAAATTGTGTTACGAAATAAAAAATTAAAAAAAAATAATTTCTAACTTTTTTTTTTTGGCGCCCCCCATTGATTGATGCGCCCTTAGCATTCGCCTATACTGCCTATGCCAAGGGCCGGCCCTGAGCCACACAATAGTTTCAAAATGGCTTGGCAGATTTGGACAATTACGGGGGGATCTTTGCGGGTTTGTTGAGGATGCTGAATCAATTTCTGACATTTTCAGGATAAAAAATTGCAGTTTTAAACAGAAAGTGGCCATATTTGTACTCCCGGTGGCTGATTTTGACTACCATGAATAATGTGGCGAGCATTGGATATAGAGAGCACAAGATTACAACGATAACCTCTACTGTGGAGAATTTCATTAGAAATAGATAAGCGAGTCCCTTAAAACTCCAAATGAGTCCAGATCAGTCGACAGAGGGGGCAAATATTGTCATTTTCTGGTTTAAACTGCCATTTTTTATACTGAAAATGTCAGAGATTGACTCAGCATTTTTGGGAATTTGTTTGGGTGTATGAGTGTGTGCTAACCTACAAATCCCTCCAATTGTTATTGAGACATTTTGGTTTTCACCACACGTCTCATGGTGGAGCTGAAGGAGATTTGAGCGTATTGTCTGGGAAACACCGGAGTCTGAATCAGATTGTGTTGCAATCCAGGCGGAAGATGAGGAAATATTTTCCGGGAAAGTGCAAATCCAACAACACACTGCAAGTGTTAAAAACATGTGGTTTGTGGAATGAGAGCAGCATTGTGTAATAATGAAAAAACAATATTTTAATGAAGCAACATGAGGGGGAAATCAACTTTCATCCATATATGTGGCCCTCGGTGAAAAGGTTTGGACCCCATGTACTAAATGAAAGTATCCTCTAGTCTCCACAGGAGGAGCAGAGAACACTCACATGACGCGGCTGCTTGTAGGAGACGATGTCAGCATATAGATATTTAAACCTGCAGCTCGAGCAAAGCTGGGCTCGCAGCCAGAGGCTCAGCTAATGGGACGGCTTTTATTACTGAAGTGGGAACATGTCACAGTGAAAACATGCAGCAGCAGCAGACGCTACAAAACCCCCTCAGCGGACGGATGTCAGAGATGTTGTTGTTGGGGAAGCTAGATGCATGACGTAGGTCTTCAGGGAAAACAGGCGGAGAAACACACTTTATATTTCACACAGCTGCTTCATGACTTTAAATGTGTTCTTAAAGGTCACATATTATGCAAAATCCTCTTCTCCATGTCTCTTCTACTCCAACATGTGTAGACAATCACAACAGAGCCGGCCAGCTAACCAATCAGAGCAGACTGGGCTCTGGTTTCAGACAGAGGGTGAAAAGAGGTGCTGCAGCACATATTGATATACACCTGAACATCAGCAGGAGAGGACTCTTTAAAGTAGAGACACTACATACTGATATACACCTGAACATCAGCAGGAGAGGACTCTTTAAAGTAGAGACACTACATACTGATATACACCTGAACATCAGCAGGAGAGGACTCTTTAAAGTAGAGACACTACATACTGATATACACCTGAACATCAGCAGGAGAGGACTCTTTAAAGTAGAGACACTACATACTGATATACACCTGAACATCAGCAGGAGAGTTGGGCCCCGTTAATATATCCATGATGGCACTTAATGTGG
>NW_011337208.1:0-1697 GCF_000735185.1 Notothenia coriiceps
TGTGTTGTTGTTTTACCCAGATCAGCAGGCTGGTGGAGATCAGCCGTTACCAAGCTCTGGTTGTAAAAGCTCAGAAAGACCGAATCACATGAGCACATTTTGTTAGGAGGTTTAATGTCAAAAAGGTCAAGTGCTTAAACCATCTTTAAAAAAAAAAGAAAGTTCAGTTTACCATCAGATAAAACAAAGATAACCAGGTTCTATAATTCATTTAACAAATAATTCATTTATCGTCGAATTAGCTTCAATTTAAAGGTTATTTGTGTGTTTTTTTTTCTGTTTGAAGGTTGTCAAATACTGACTTTCATTCAGACAGTATGTATATATATATTCAGTTCATCAAGGGAGGCGTGTAGCGTAGTGGACTAGTGCGTTGGTGTTAGGATCAGGTTCAAACCCCACTGCAGTCAACATGTCATTGTGTCCCTGGGCAAGACACTTCACCCCACATTGCTACTGTGGGGATTGCCCACAGTACTGAGTATGTAAGTTGCTTTGGATAAAAGCGTCTAACATGTGACATTTAATTTAATCAATGCCACCACTATTCATTTAAGTTTGCATTGTTGCTGCCATACTACATGATGTCAGTGGTGGAATGTAATCACATAATCAAATACAAATTATATAAATGGAAATACAAAAGGAAATAAGGATTGGGAGTCCCGTGCCCACTCCGATACTTAACGACAACATTGGCACCCATTGACACATCAACATTTTCTTACTCGTATTAGCTATTGATACAAATCTGTATATCATTATATTCTATAATAATATTATACTGTTAAAAGTGCCTTCCTGCACTTCAAGTACTTTTACTTTAAGTACATGAAGCCGATTATACTTCTCTCCCTCTAGTATAGTATATTTTGAATTCAGGACTTTCCCTTATTATGGGGTATTTTAGGACCATAGTAATTTGACTTGTACTTAAGTAAAGGGTCTGAGCACTTCTTCCACCTCTCATATTGAACATGGACGCTCTTAAAAAGTTGCTCTTGATAATGTGTGTCTGTAATATTCTCTGCTGCTCTTAAGCTAAAGCTGTAGGCTTCTTAATGGCTGAGGGCAATGTTTCATTTGTGTGTGTGTGGGCATTAGATGGAGAGTTAGTAAGAAGGGCTTTATTCTGATTGGATCAGCAATGTCATGATTTGATTGGATGATAAAGCAGATGAGGCCCTTTGATTGGATGTTAGAGGAATGTGCCAGATCTGCAGGGAGTAATCTTCTTTGGTGCAGAGAGAGAGAGAAGTGATTCCCCGTAGCATTATGTATACAAACACGTGTTCACACACACACACACACACACACACACACACACACACACACACACAGGCTGGCAGGCAGGCAATGGGCTGTCTTGTTTAGTTGGGCTTTAGATGTCTTTATAACGGCAGCAAACAGATGGACAAATCTGGTCCAAGTCCTCCTCACTTTATCAGCCTGTGGAGATAAACATATCAACCTAAACCTTAGAGAGTCAGATTATATGATTATATATCTCATAAATATATATATAATCTAACATCCCTGAATTATCACATTCGACTTTCTCACTATAGCAATGTACAGGACTGTCTCAGAAAATTAGAATATTGTGATAAAGTTCTTTATTTTCTGTAATGCAATTAAAAAACAAAATAGTCATACATTCTGGATTCATTACAAATACAACTGAAATATTAGTCAAG
>NW_011337210.1:0-3337 GCF_000735185.1 Notothenia coriiceps
CTCAGTTAACATGGCAGCGGCTAGCGTTACTCCACAAATAGTCAAGTTTGGATTCAAGGATTATTTTGTCGATGACGCTAAAAAGAAGAAAACAGCGGTATGCAGGGTCTGCAGCATAAAGATCAGCGACACGACCACCACAACATCCAACTTAATTCGTAACTACAAAAAAACCACAGAGAAAGGTGCGTGCATGTGTTGTGTTAGCTAGAAAGCTAACGTTAAGTTTAAGCTACGTTAGACTTGGTTTCAAATCGATTAAGCATTGCAAAGAGACAAAACAGTAAATTAACACTAGAACCGCCAAGGGATTCATTTGTACTAACCCTGATACTGACGGGCTGTCAGAGAGAGAGAGAGAGAGAGAGGAAAGAGAGATGCCTCGTTTATTTCCCCTGTGTTATTATCAGAAGTTACTGTAAACTTTTGAATAATATAGTTCATCTACTTTTAGTAGTTTGTTTAAATGTTTTAATGATGTTGTTTTTGTTTGTAGAAGTGCATCATTCCTTGATTTATTGTAAAATGAATCTGAACTTTTTGATCTGTTATGATGATAAACTGAAGCCATTTCTAAATGAACCCAATTAAGTGAGTTTTAAATTGTCCTACTTAGTTTATAAGGACATTATGAAGAGGAACAAATGAAATGATTTGAAAATTATATCTATGTAGGTGCTGACGCTGTTGGCGGTTCTAGTGTTAACAGAAATTTAAATTAAATATGTGTAATGGCAAATGCCATGATTTTCTTACCTGGAATTCTGCCTTTTTGAACAGACTTTTTGAGTCCTAGCTATATTGTCTGCAGTTCTAGGGTTAATATGAATCTAATATGATTGTCATCGGTCTAAATTAGATTTCAAATGATTAACTGTGTATGTAATGAAGATCATAGTGTGGGTTGAATCCATTTTCATAACCACTGTCTTTTAACTGATTTAAATGCGGAAACTGGGCTTATTCATCAGAATTTCCTATGACTTGACTTGCTTGACTCTCATCACAGTGACTTGGGACTTGCTTGATACTTGTAGGTCAAGACTTGAGACTTGCTCATGACTTGCATGTAGGACTTACTCCCACCTCTGCTGCTTATTAACAAATGAATACTAGTAAGTCATATATTTTTGACATATTTAAGAAGTACAATAGAAGACATACACAACATGTGTGGATAATATTCCATTAAACTTAAACTTTTAGAAAATTGTTAGCCGTAGTTTGGTAAGTTTCCTTAGTCAAATCAACTTTGGTTGAATGCTGGGAAATGCAAATATATAGGCTAATTGTTATATGCCTGATCTATGGCCGATACATTTTTGTGGCAGGTTTAAGAGGCAAAGAATAGAGCAAACAATCTTAATGCAAGGGTCACTTGTTTTTAGTGGTTAAACTAGAAATTAAAAGATTTCCAAAGCTTCTACGTCAATGTCAAAACAAAAGATTGTGAAAGATTTGTTGGTAAATGGGCAAACAAAATCAAAGTTAACCAGGGAGAACTTTGTCGGCAGGATTAGGATGGTAAGTCACCTCCTTCTACGCTACCGAGTTGATTTATAAAAATAACAGAAAAATGGCCATAAGAGGGTGACACGCAAGATGAGAGTGCCGTAGCAGCATTGATCGTTTTAAGTCAAATTACAGAAATTACCAACGCTATATCATATTAACTTGTTTCTTCTTTTATCCTGACAATGTAAATGCTGAGTAAACCAATCATTACTAATTTGTTAGGGTAAAACTAAGGATCATCTTTTCCCAAACAGAAAAAACTAAGGTGAAAAGATCAAGTTGGATTAAATGAAGTGAAATAAGTGGTAAATGACCATATTCATACAGTATGGTCTTGGCTCCATGAAGCTTTCCCTCACACTGAAAGCACAACAAACTAAAATACCTTGGGCAGTCAACAGATTCAAATTGTACTCTACTTGACTTTGTATTTCAAGCTGACGGCTAATAGAAAACACCTGCTATGAAATCACTGATGTGATGTTGCCAGAAGTGCAACATGCACAAACCGTTTGAACCCACACAGCAGTCTGCTCCTGCACACTTTGTATTGGCCCTGCACCGCGACTTGAAAGGGAGTTTAAAGGTGTTAGGTAAAAGTCTTTATTGGTACATAGTTTGTGAAATCTTACCCTGACTGCCATCAATAAAAAAAACTGTGAGAGAAGGTCAATCCGATTCTAAACTAAACGGGTCTGCTTACACATTTAAAACGTCATTATTTATGATAAATTACGTTGTTTTTTTACATCCCAACCTCTTTTCATTATGTGACGATTATCAACAACTTTATCATTGTAAAACCTAAGCAGCATTAAAGTGTATCTTGACGTCAGAACAGAAAGTTGGACCAAACAAAAGGGTCACTTAGTGTTGTAGCTTTTCCCAGACCTTTCACCAGCATCACACTTCATCAGTGAATACATTGGATACTCACTTGCCATGAAGATCAATGAACAGCTCACTTTAAATGCTTAACTTATCAACAGATCAATTTCCTGAGCAAACTCCATCAGCTGATGGAGACCATGAGATATGAATGAAAGCTCCAGAAAAAGCTATTTAATTGACCTTGTTTTTGAAATTAGGATTGTTTAGTTCAGTAACAGGGGCGGCTGTGGCTCAGTGGATAGAGTGCTGGACTTCGAATCAGGGGATAGCAAGTTCGAGTCCCACTGCAGTCAGCATGTCGTTGTGTCCCTGGGCAAGACACTTCACCCCAAATTGCTCCTGTGGGGATTGTCCACAGTACTGAATGTATGTAAGTCTCTTTGGATAAAAGTGTCTAACAAATTACATGTAATGTAAAACTTTTTAGTGTGGACGCCACTTAGTCCCTTCATACGGACTTGTTGATACCACTCTCCGCAGTCAAATTCAAATGTAACAGTGGTATCGGTAGTAAAACTTGAAGTACCAGTAACTCTCTTGACGTTTGTGGCATGATTTTATAGTTCTTAAAAATCCTGCCCCGTCTTAAAAAAGTTAACTGATAAAGTCGACAATCCACCTTTCTAGAGTCAAAAAATACATACGATATTTTTTCCGTACGTGTAACATTCCTACCAAATGACTGTGGTTAACTATAGTTCACCGGACAGGTGCTCAGTTTGGATGTGGTTCTGTCGGTCCTTTTTGGCCTTTTTGCTCGTAAGACCTAAGCATTTATTGTACAGTGTTATTGATTTTACTGTTTGTCATTACTTTCTTACAAATGTCAATCAATTATAACACATTTTATACAGATGATCAGGCCCTTCTCATAAATCTCCCGATAATTACAGAAAAGATTCTTGTCGAACTCAAATTGTTATGTTGACTA
>NW_011337210.1:3372-4791 GCF_000735185.1 Notothenia coriiceps
GGGGGGGGGGAGGATCCACTTGAGACCCTGACGTCACTGCTGACCAGCTGACCTCTCAAACTAACCACTGATAAGCAAGGCTTCAGTAAAGTCTCTAAACCCTTGAAGAGAAACGCACCAGTACCTACAGGCAGCTTGGCAAATAGACTGTAGAAACAAGAAAAGGTCATGCAGGCAGCAACCATTCCAGATGTATTGCGTAACATGGGGCCTCACTCAGGCACCGCTTAACACACTGACATCAGCACTCATGTCTTTATCGGAAATTAGACTATTCTTCTACAAAACAGTTTCTTACAGATTATTTGTATAGTTTTCTCCCAGTTCGGTGGATTTTTGGTGTTTGTATCATGGAAACCACTAAATTATTATCAATAAAAGGAGGTGTCAAAAGTCATTAATATAAGTCAATAGAACTTATACACCTACTGTATTGTCTAACCTGTTTTGCACATTTTATTACCCACAGACATTTGACTAATCAAGTTCTTGTTGGTATGATTTAAAATAGGTGTTTATGATTGGGTGTCGTTTGGTGCATCCACATATCAGGCATAATTTGGGAAAACAAAGTCAAGTTGAAGCTACAAATCACATCAAGTCAAGAGTAGACATGCTAATATTCTGTGACATTCAGAAACAAACATAATTTCTGTAATCGCCTATAGGTGCTTGGTCATGCTTCCATCAGCCCTTAGGAATAAGGATGCTTTAAGGGTGTCCTGATCAAGTTTTGGGATATTATCCCAGTCATGTAATACTGGCTACATGCAGTCCCTTGTGTACCTCAATGATACAGGTGCCCAGGGCACACTCAGGCTACAAACTCAAAAGTTTAAGAAATAAACAAATGTAGAAATTAAAATCTGTAGCCTTCAAACTTGCAACTTGACCAGGTCCAGGTTAAACGGATGACATTAAATAACAGACGCTCTATGAATTTAAGTTTAACTGGAACTCCTGAATTTAATGAGACGCAGACAGCTAGAGGGATGTATCACTCTGTTGAAAAGTGTGGGACCAAAGCATTGGGACTAGTGAAAGTGGCTGCAGAGAGATCTTTGACCTGACAACTGTCTACTCTTTCTCACACTACTGAGATGAAAAGGCAGCTGACATGGAAGTGAAGAGAGAGAGGAGAGATAAAAGGTTCCATCAAATATGCAGTAACATTCTTGCACAAAGGCTGTCGTAAAGGAAGCAGCTTTGCCACAACTGGCTGAAGTCGAAAAAAACACAGAAGGGTAGAGTAAAACAATATATCCTTTTAGCCAATACCAAACCATTAAAATATGCATGGTTCATACAGATTTTCTAAATCGTCTTGAAACAGGGCTCGACATTAAGGGCTGCCCGATGGCCCGGGGCCATCTAGTATTTAGCTCGGGCAATGAAGCCTCACCTGCTGGTTGCCCGATC
>NW_011337211.1:0-3207 GCF_000735185.1 Notothenia coriiceps
CGTACCCACATCTCTAAAAACGGGGGTACAACGGAGCTGATCCAGATTTGCGTCCGATATGACGTCATATTGGTAATGCAGACCCACAGCACTATCAGAAACGTTGCTATCAGAAACAATGCCTGACTGCTTTGGACATAATATGATCTTTGTTTACATTAGCAAGTATCGCTAGCACTCAGAGCTAACCTGTACTGGAGAGAGTATGTGTAAAAAAGCAGGAAATAAAAACAGGAACTCACCTTGTGGTAAACCCGCAAGAGAAAAAGCATTTGAGCTCCATACCGTTTCAGAAATAATCCTTGATGTGGTTTGGAACATGATATGGCATTTAATCACGGCAGCATTTAGCTGAGTATCTCGTAGAACTTTGAGCAGGCACAAGCTCCCCCTCCTCTTTTTTTTTGTTCAAGCTAAGGACCCCGAATCAGCCATTCTCTAACAGGGTTGAGACAGAGGGATATGAGGGATGTCTAAAATGCATGATCTGTTTGGTATTTTGAGCAAAATACTTCATAGACATGTTTTTAATATATTTTTATATATCTGAGACCCCTAATATATGCCTAAAAATAGCATAATAGGAGACCTTTAAGTAAACCACCCTTTTTTTTCAGTCCTCAGCCAAGAGTCTGCGCGCAACCATCGGCGACGCATTTGAACGCCTCCACCGCTTCCTGCGCGAGCGTCAGAAGAGCATGCTGGAGGAGCTGGAGATGGACACGGCCCGCAAGCTGGCCGACATCGAGCACAAGATCCAGCGCTACAGCCAGCAGCTGCGCGACGTCAAGGAGGGCATCCAGATCCTGCAGGAGCGCCTCAACGAGACGGGGCGACACGACTTCCTGGAGGGAGTCGCCGTCACATCTGAGAGGTGCTTCACCTGCCCTGAGTTTGATAGAGCAGTCCCAGTGTCATCACTGCAGACCGATAAGAACAAAAATGTGGTTGTAAACACATTCGCTCCAAGAAGGTTTTTATCAACTCTTAAAGTCTCGTGTGAACAGTTAAAGTTAAATATTTGCTGTTACATTTGTTATGATACCCCCCCCCACACACACACACACACACCTACAGCATGCCAATTGTGTGTTCTGCCAGTGTGAAATGTGAGGCTGCTTACATTTTGGAGAAAGTCAGAATATCCCTGAACAGATGGCATATTATGCCTGAAATACACCAGCTGTAGTGTTTAATCCGCGAGGGGCACTTGAGGATGATTTAATTAAAGGGTTAAGTATATTTGAGCAAATTAATGAGTTTTACAGAATACCACAATATCTTTAAAGTAACAATATCAACAAGTTTTTGTTTTATTTAATATTACTTATCCTAGCAGAATGATATCATTTAAGAAACTGTATATAAATATGGTGAACAAACAGCTATGATTTTTTATCAGCTCAAAACATGTTGGATTTTTTTTTCACGGTTTCATTAAGTCACACTTTAGTAACAGACCCCACAAACCTTTTATAAAACACCGCATGAGTAATACTTATTTTAATGTTCATTTTTTTCGGCATATATATATATATATATATATATATATATCCAATACATCCCTTTTTCAATACACTGCACTGTTGTTTTCAGGATCCTTCACGTGGAAAGCGACCCACTCAATATCTTCCCTGAACGTTGGAGTACATGTAGGGGTGATTCATGTGGAGGTTCATATTGAATGATATTGTAATGGTGTTAGTCTAATACATTTATCTCTGTTGCTGCAGATTTATGAGGCAGTCTGTCAGCTGATTAATTTAAATAATGGCAGAATTCAAAGGCTCATACCACAATGAAGCATCAACTTTGTTGGTTGAACAAGAGGCAGTATTATTTGGAGCAAAGAAGCAAATTGGATTGAGACATTTATTGATCTTTTTCTTTTTCTTTTTCTGTCCCGACAGGATTAAAGGGAAGATACATGAGACCAATCTGACGTATGAAGATTTCCCGACATCTAAGTACATGGGGCCCTTACAGTACACGATATGGAAGTCGCTTTTCCAAGATATCTCACCAGGTATGTGAACAAAACTGGAACCATTGTACATACAGTAAGCTAACTCATTAACATGTATTATCTCTTCTGTTAAATCCGGGGGGGGGGGTTGTGTTTATACTCTTATGATGCGGTTGCACAGTTGCCAATTTAAACCACTAACAGTTGTTGTTTAGCCAGCTTTAGAGTGTGGTGGCACTTCAAATGTGGAAACAGAATCAAACCATTCAGCTGTCTTTGTGGTATTTTATTTCTTCCAAGAAAGGTCAGTCAGCCTTACAGAGAGCGTACTGTCAGCAGAGTGAAAGACGTAGACCAGAGTTTGCGTTTCCTATTTAAACACAGAGAGGAGAAAGGGGGGGTTAAGCTTGGCGATAATAAAAGGTGCATCCTGGAAGTTAGGGAGGGAATATCAGGATGTTCTCAGTTCAGCTGAAGTTGAAGGTCATACTGTTGGTGCACAACATCGCAACAAATCTTCTTGATAAGGACCTTTCCCAAGCTTAGATAAGAGGTGAAAGCAGGGGCGGCAGGTACTGTAGGCTAGGGAAGGCTAAGCCTTTCCAAATATTTGTGTCACTGCATCCTGGTAGAAGAAAAATATAATATATAATGTTTGTGTCTTTGACATTAGCGCTGCTATGCAGCCACCTGTGCCCTGTACTACGAAGCCAGTTCAACAGACCCTGGATACGTTTGAGTTATCTTAACTAATCCTAACAAACGAGATCTCGCTAAGCGGTCCTACGACGCTGGTTAATATCAACTCGGTAAATCAACCCAGGGCTTCTCTCTTCAGCTGAGAGCGCGTTCACGTGAAAGGGGCGGGGTTAGCAACATTTGACCAATCACAAACAGGGACAGCGCAGCGTCATACTTCATTAATGAAAAGTAAACTAATATTAGACAAATATGAACTTTAAACATCCATGACTTAAACATATACTCCAGGATACAAGCCACATAGTTGCACCTGCAAGGTGAATATAGAACAACTGGTTAAAAAATAAATAAACTACAGAGTGTTTGAAAGCGTAACAGTTTTATGATATCACTGCCCCATCTAAGACACGAGTGGATCTGACTTTAATTACATTTGAGTTGAGTGTTTCGTCAACCTATGTGTTGCTTAAAATAATACTTCTGCATACAGTATGTGACACTGTAAGTGTTGCACGGCCAGATACGGCTCAAGAAGCTGA
>NW_011337212.1:0-3519 GCF_000735185.1 Notothenia coriiceps
CTAAAACTGCGGCATCAGTACGGCTCCTTATGGGTACTGACATTTCTGGTGCTCTCCGTCAGAACTGCACCCCTGTCAGACCAGACATGACACGTTAGGCTCGTGTTGTGTTCAAGGACCCTGAACTTGGCCAGGAAAAACAGGCACTCGCTTGTTTATTTTTTTTGCGGTCTAGATTTCTTTAATTTTTTTTCTTTTTTGCGTGTGTTTCTAAATTACCTCGAGGGCCGTACCAAATTGTCTCGCGGGCCGTATACAGCCCGGGGGCCAGAGGTTCCCCACCCCTGCTCTAGTCTAAAGCAACTTGAGTCCTCGACTAAAATGTTCTTCATGAACAGACGAACATTTGTTTGGTTAGTACTCACAGCTGTCATGTTATCAGGTTGTGGAGGGATCCCGTAATGCGCAACAAAACTACGAGCAGAGTGCGCGCATCCCGGCAGGTGGAGCGTGACGTAGCAGGTTGCGTGGTTTGACAGGCAGGTCTGCTGTCCAATCATTTCATTCGACCGATTACAATGATTACAATGATCAGATTAAAACCCATTTTTGGCATCTGCTTATTGATTTCTGTCGGTATACAAAGTAGCTGAAATACAAAATATATATATATACTGTATATCAAAAAATTAAATAAGATTTGGGCTGTGTTTAAATGACTCCAAATAAATACCATGTCAGGTCAAATATTTTAACACACAATTGCATTTATGCTATCTGCTTCCATTATGTTCTACTTCAATTTAAAAAAACAACAACAACAACAACATGAGAAGCAGCAGGAATCAATCTGGCTCCTACATGACACAGATGGGATCAATGTGACATGAAAACACACACTAGATTTGCATGTATGCATGTCATTTCAATTCAGTGGCAAACTGCACCAAAACATCTCATTTATATTTGGTGATTCAATGTTTTATATTAGACTGCCTCCAAAAGCAGCAGACTGGACAATTAGAGGAAATATTAAGAAGGGCGGCATCATTGGTGCATTTGCCGTACCTGGATTTCAAGTGTTGTTCCTCAGGCTGACAAACGCTGAAATATTCTCTAAGGCTGTTCGCTGCAGAGAGACTTTTCTTTTGCGGCACCAGAGCACCATGAGAAACCCAGAACAGACATCTTCCCATTATTACACCCTTTAGTTGAGGATAAATCTGCACAACACTTTGCCAGCATAGCAGAGATGCTCGAAAACTCCTGAAAAACTCATTACAAGCAAACCTAGTAGAGACGCATAATGATAAAACATGGTAATTAAGTCAAAATCGAATTACGAGTTGATAGAAGAAGATGTGGTAATGGCTGGTAAACCCCATCGTGTCTGGTAAACGATGCTCGAAGGAACCCATTGGACATAGCAGAAGTGCTTCTCCCCATCATTAAGTTATTAGATTAGCCTGGGGCAGTGAGTAAACAACTACAGACATCTCGCAGCAGGCACACATCCCACCAGTCCTCACTCTTATTGGATTACTCCGGGAGACTTCTCAGAAGACAAAACGACTCCACGGACAGCGTTAGGCATGGGACGATTATTGGAAAGCAGATGATGGGAACAACAGAGGAAAGGCCTGCTCGGGACAGATGCCTGCAGCACTTTGGATCGAGCGGACGGCTAACGAGCAGGAGACAGGGAGTGGATGCAGAGGGCAGCAAGATCTGATTTAGATTATTGGCTGCTGGAGAGGCAGCTTGGCCCTGCCAGGTTCGGCATCATCCGCCTCCTGCCACATCTCGTTTGGGTTACTGCCACGGCGAATGTCCATTCAGCACTATCTGAGACAAATGAGGGCAAACTTCTCTCAAGGTCAACAACCACCTCCACCGGGGCCACAGGGGGTCTGCCATTCTAATTCCTTATACACTTAGAGTAATTAAAACCCGTCCAGAAGAAGCGGGGGAAGTCGATAGAAGTTTTTGAGACTGCTAATGAGATGCTAATTTGTTGGCCCGCTAGGAACGAGGTGTGAGGAACTCAAGGACACAAAAGAAGATTTATTCACACTTCTGTTCAGTGAACTTTTTCAATTACGCTGTCTGTGTGAGTCCTCGCGGTTAGTCGGCGAGTTTGTTGAGCAGTGCACAGCAGTGTCTTTATGTGTGATAAAAAGATATGAGCATCCTTTCATGATCCTTCCAAACTCCCGCTCATTTACAGAGCGTGGCCTCTGTGAGTTCAGAGGAAAGTGGAGAAAGCTCCCCTGCCTCACAGCAGCAAGTGAAGCCACTTACAGATCGCCCTCATGCTGCCTGAAAGTAGTCCAAGTCAGACCTGTTTTCAAACACCCCACTGCGCCGGGCCTTCTTTGGACTCATTGAGTCATTCCAGGAGCACCAGGCTGGCTGTCCCACTTATTTCTCCAGATATCACACAGACTCTCTGATATCTGCACACACACTCCTGCTGCTTAACTTTCCCCTCCACATATTTGACTATATAAGCAATCGGGCCAATCCTGTCCTCTCATGTTTATTAATTCGGTCTGCTCTTTGGACTTGCCTCTGGGTAAAGACTGCTCCTCGGGCTGCAGAGGAGCATGGAGCTGCGATGAAAGCGAGCAGACGGCACTGGGTCTTGCTGAGGAAGCTTCTTTACTGATCATTTTACACAAGCACTGCACAGCAAAAAGTACCCAGAGGCTGCATGCACCGCCACTCAGCCCACGGAGGCTTGCAGCTCTTACAAAATAATAACCTAGACAAATTACCTTTAAAAAGTTAAATAAAAGCTTGTCACATTAACAAAGGAGGATAATCTAATTTCTAATGTGCAGGCTCAGAGTGAGCAGCGGCAGTGCTGCCCCGAAGGACACGTCGCCTGGGAAATAACAACAATTAGAGCTGCCAATCACACAACATGCCAGAAGATTGTTTTGGATGAGTTTCTGCTTCGGCAAGCAGTTATACAGAGGATACAGACAGAGGAGGTGGATGAGAGAGAGGGGATGATATGAGATGTGAAGTATAATAACACCACCAACATGAATCTGTGCTTAAGCTAGCTGAGCCACAGTGTAGAGACGTGTTTTGGACTTGTTGCAGCCAGTAGCATCAGCAAATGATTACCAATAAATAACAATGACATGCCACTGTGTTATATTACGTAGGTTTAACATGCAATTATCATGCATTTATATATTTTTTTATTTTAATAACCCAATATTGTTTTTATGGTATGTCATTGGAAACGTAATACCCTCTGGATTTAAGAATGATAGTTGGACAGAATTGTCAATTTGCAACCCCAAATGTATATGTTACAGTAATGTGCAGCCTAAAATACAGTTATTGTTAGAAGTTACAAGTTATTTAGTTGTAAAATGCTCATACTCATATTTTGTAAAAACAACTTTAACAATGGGTATCCTTTGTTTTACTACAGTGTTGTATCATAACATAACTCCACATTGACTTACAGCAACCCTCCTGTTGTCCTGGGGTCATCTTTGACCCCAAAAGGAAATCTATTGCTTTCAAAAATAGGTTTTTAATTCATAAAATGGTCTGCAA
>NW_011337213.1:0-1994 GCF_000735185.1 Notothenia coriiceps
AGCAACAGTGTGTGAAAACCTTGTGAAGACTTACAGAAAACGTTTGACCTCTGTCATTGCCAACAAAGTGTATATAACAAAGTATTGAGATTAACTTTTGTTATTGACCAAATACTTATTTTCCACAATAATTTGCAAATAAATTCTTTAAAAATCAGACAATGTGATTTCCTGGATTCTTTCCCCCCATTCTGTGTCTCATAGTTGCGGTATACCTAGGATGAAAATTACAGGCCCTCTCATCTTTTTAAGTGGGAGAACTTGCACAATTGGTGGCTGACTAAATACTTTTTTGCCCCACTGTATATATATATATAACAACTTTACTCTAAGTCCCTCCCGTAGATATCCTGCTGAATACACAGACACACAGCTGGGGAGGGGATTCAGCTAGCAACTGTATATGGGGACAATAGGTTGGGCGGGACATTGCCAGGAGTTCAACGTAAAGCTAGCCCACATTTTAGTAATGTCGTCTTATCGGCAGCAACTCTGGATCAGCTCCGTTGTACCCGCGTTTTTGGGGGATGTGGGTAAGGAAGAAAAGAGAGAGGGTTTTATTTTCTGACTCTTTGTGAGTCTCCCTACACACAGGGGACACATATTTATGTATAAAAGACATCAAAAAGTGCATTTTGCATATTAGGTGACCTTTAACACTTATAGAGGTACTTTAGGTAATTATTTAAGTGTATGAGTTTGTTCTAAAATGTTTTCTCTCTCTCTTTCTTCCAGTTGTCCATCCTTGCAGAACTCTCACAATGCCAAAGCAACGAAAAGACAGGGCTACTGATGCCGACCCAACCCGGGACAGAGAGTTTCCAACTCAAACTCTCTCCTCCACCCTTAATAGAAGAATAGCACCATCACTGAATAATATTTTCTTCATTTGTTCAGAGACTGAGATTTAGCTTCCATCTGATTTCCTTCATTCCCTAACTATCTTCCATAAGTAAAGATTGCATTGTAACACTTATTGTTACTCTTATTCAATAACATTTTATATTATATCAAATGTTTCAATATGTTTATTTCAAAACAAGCTGTCTGATTCTGATAATATCGGATAATTTTACTGATCTCATCCATTGTAAATGTAATACAGTTGGCTGAACCAGGTTGCATTATTTGCATCTTTTTTGTGACGGAAATTATACTGAAACTTTGTTTACACCCAGTAAAAACACGCTTTAGCCTGTTAACTTATTCCGGCAAATTACTCAGACCTGCTAATTGACCTAACAGAAGTTATTGAGTCCCTGTAAGTTTACTGCTTGGCTCAGATCCACCAACGTTTCAATTCAGAAGACCCACTAAATCTGTTTAAGCGATCCCGAAGGATTTTTGATATCAGTAATGAGATGTGGCCCTACCTTAGTTGTGCAATCTTACCTTAAGCAGGAGAGGAGAGCGCAGATTTCGTTTTAAGTTGTCCCAATCCAAAAGGTGGGATCAGTTTATTTGAAGAATAATGGTCCACACTTGTACAGGGTTTTTATCTTCTCTCGTTACAATATGACAATCCTACAAAACATATCATGCTGTGATCATTTTCTAATATGAAACTTAAATTCACAGTTTTACATTTATTACCCTAAATTGTAACTTCAACTGCCCAATTCAGTTGTGACATTTAAAATCGTCCAAATTGTCCAACAGAATTTAGAGGCATCTCCTCATAAATGGCCGGTGATAATAAAAAGCACATTCACACTTTCATTCATCAAACCAATTCTCATACACACCTATATCCAGCATGAATTCCGAGGACCATCCTCATAGGTGGCTGGGTGCTAATATTCAAAAAATCAATTCACATACACCGCTATCCAGCATGAATTCAGGGGGAAGTTCCTCATAGGTGGCTGGGTTATAAAACTAATTCAAACATTCATCAAACAATTCACTCAGCATTCAACAAATCAATTTGAGGGATCTTACCAAGTTTGAGAGCCCTTACCGGGAGAGGGCTTACCAGGGGAAACCCCCCCCCC
>NW_011337214.1:0-15165 GCF_000735185.1 Notothenia coriiceps
TGCTGGAGGCCAGGTCTGAACACACACACACACACACACACACACACACACACACACACACACACACACACACACACACACACACACACACACACACACACACACACACACACACACACACCCTGATTAGCATTGTGGTGTCTTTCATTTCTGTCTGATCTGGGCTTTATCCTGTCTCTCAGCTCTGCAGGCATTTCCTTTCACCTCGTGGCTGGGTCTCTGCTCTAATGTGCATTGCCATCTGTGAAACCTTATATGGAAAGGTGTTGGCGCTTTACTAATCATGTCAAATCAATTCAACTGTCCACAGGTGGGCTCAAATCAGGGTGGCACCTGTGTTAAAGCGAATGGTCTGAATCTTTATGTCAAAGGGACCTTTTTGTTTTCTCTTTTTAAAACATTTGCAAACATTTCTAAGATCCTGTTTTGGTTTTCTCATCACTACTTAGTACTTACTAACATTACACATTATTAAGCTGATTCTTTTATCCAAAGTGACTTACACACACTCACATACCGTAAACATTCCGACAGGAGCAATTTGGGATTGATTGTCTTGCCAGAGGGCACTTCCACATGCTGTCAGGAGGTGGGATCGAAGTGCTGGTTCCCTGATTTGCAGATCAGATGCAAAACTAATTAAAAGTGTTTTGAGAAAGGGCACAGTCCAGCATGCATGAAATTAACATTTGCCTCCTATTTACTCCCCTTGTAAGCAAGCTAATGGGTGAATACAAAAACATTTGCTTCCATTGTTGAAGCAAATTAATCAAATTGAGTTGGACTTTGTTAAACTTCCACGGGAATATTACTGCAACAGGAACTCAGCTGTAATTTCAAATGTGCCCTAAATGCCCTACAGATGCAACAAGCTAATATTGTGGTACTTTTCCTCAAGTACAATATTGAATACAGTAGTATTTGTGCTATTGCTTCTTTTACTTAAGATAAAGATCTTGATACTTTCTAAGAAATTAACCTTGTGTTGAGATTGTCAGCTGTTGTGTCCAAGTTAATTGTTAAATCCAACATGGACATTAAACCCTTTAAATCCGGGGTGTCAAACTCAATTTCATCGCGGGCCACATTAGAATTTTATACATATACAAATATATAATATATATAAAATAATGTATTATTTTAAAATATTTCCTCTGCATTGGATTATTATCGGATATGGTAATAACTTCATAATTAACTACGTCTGAAAGCCGAAGTCTAGGGGAAATAATTGCAAGTTTCTTCAGTGCGTATCTCACAAAATGAGATGCATTGTGGGACATGTCATTTATGGGCAACGTGCTCATGTAAAGCGGCACGTAAACTTATAATAAACGTATTATATTCTTTGCAAGCTCTTGTGGGCCACATGCAATGAAGTGGCGGGCCGGATTTGGCCCCCAGGCCTTGAGTTTGACACCCCTGCTTTAAATGCTCTTAAAAAATGAACATTTCAACATCTTCAACTATGACTGAAACCTTTAAAACAACTATTAAACGAGCCATGTGTTTAAATTAGTCTAATATCTAAATAGTTATGGATTGATTTTCTGTTACATATATATATATATATATATATATATATATCATATACGCCTAGCATGTAATAATCAAAAACAAAGGATATCTCCAGAGTATAACAGATGGTATAGTGAACACCAAGACACATAAATGGTGCATTGAAAATATTTACTTTATTTCATGTGTTAATACATAATTAGACATTTATATTTTCATAGAAATAGCATATATACCATGGGTGTGAACAATAGCAATAGAGTCATGCTAGCCCTCATGAACAGGTTTTATCCCGTGAACATCAAAATGGTTCAAACACAGACGTCATGATTGTACATAAAACACTGACTCCATTATTCTGCTGTAAATCCATGCTTCTTGGTTATTTGCTTCGACATCAAGGACAAATATATGCCATAAGTAAACGGCCCTATTGTTTACTATGTGTAGGACCTCAGGGTGAATATTCAAGGCTCTCAATACTCACTCGTCCAGTCATCCACAGTACAGGCAAACCAAGGTGAATGAGATGACGATAACCACTTTTAAAGTCTTCAATTGGCACATGACGATTAAGAAAGCATGGGTTTGGTTACAGTTTGGGGTGTGTGAGAGGTTCAGGGGATTATGGTGGGTCCGATTTACTTTTTATCTTAGACTTCAATGATTGAGTGCCTAAAACATCAATACAAGTTAAATACTCTTACTTTGGAGAGACCTTAACCCAAGCTTTGAAGAGTAGGGGGGCTAATAACTTAAACATATCATTGAAAGATGCCTTCAGGTACAAAGTTCAGAGTTATTGATGAAATTGTTATTTGTATTTCCCTCTCTACCACCAAACTGCATTCTCAATTACGTTTCAAGGACAACGTATTTTCTTTCGAGATAGTTTCAAACACATGGTTGACATAGGGTTAGGGTTAGGGTTAGGAAAACACCAAACACCACACAACTTCTTTGTTAGGTTTAGTAAAATAGCATTGTTTGGCTTTAAATAAATACATTTGTTACGTCATTTAAGTTACATTCCTTTTTGGTTTGACATGAGACACAAACTCTAGTCTGCAACATGACTTCCTCGTTACGTAGACACTTTTTTACGAGGCGTCAAATCCGGTAAACAATATCCATTAAATCCAAAGATAATTGACAGTGCAGTTTCATTGAAGAGAAACATCATTTTCAGGGGGGTCATGGTGATATATTTCATGTCTGTAATTGTTTGAATTTCTTCCAATACATTAATGTCTATATTACTTACACATTGGCTATAATTATGAACCCCTATTTGGACTCACTGTGCCCAGCCGGTTTCACTTACACCTCAACTTCAAAAAATGTCATCAACTTGGAGCTATGACACCCAACTTGGTATAATGATCTCCTCTGTCTCCATGACCGCCAACTCTATTTTTATTCCCTCTGACTCATCTTCCCTTCTCTCTTTCTGTCTTAAGGTGTCTCTCCCTGTCTCCGGATCAATATTAGCAGATGCCTCTTGGATGTTCACCTTGAGCAGCTGTCGAGTCGCATCCTGCCGTCTCGGATAGAAAGAGACAGATCTGTCTGGACCCTTCTGCTTTCTGCTGCTTCCCCCTATGTGTCAGTTTGGACAGCAGCCAGCCCGAATGCATGAATGAGTGTTTAAGCGTGTGTATGTGCTTAGATTTAACCGGAACAGGAGGCATTACAACTTTAGATTCAATAGTGTTACAGTTATTGAGCACATTCATACTTTTATCACCCACTTTATCAGACGAATGTTCAACGATCCAGATGCTAGTAACCCATATGACAAGTTCACCTTGTCATGTCTTTGGAAAGTTGATCAACAGCACTTGTTTCCTTTGATCAATCAACAAAAGAGAGAACAAAGCAGTCTGATTCCAGATGATAAGAGAGGATGCAGACGCAAAACAAGGAGGGTGACATCAGTAGTGAAAGGATCAGTCCGACCTTTTGAGTTATGTGCTTGTTGCTGGTCAAACTCATGTCATTTGAGGAAATTGCTCTTCGAAACAAAACGATATTCTGGATGTGGTTAGTCTCAAGCTTCATCAAGTCTAGATAGTAACCTGCAATTTGCAAAACTTTAGCAAAGGGTTGAGGTTTTGCATTGAATTTAAAAAGTGGCATTAACGTTGATTGAGGGACAGCAAGTCTTGCGAAAGTCCTCTTCAGTTAAGCATAATTGTTCCGTTTGCTTTTTTTCTGGAGTGTATCTCTTTCTAGAAAGACACTACCATCTGTAGCATAATGAGGTCACAAGAAGAAATAAGGGGAATACTTATGTCCGCACCCAAATCACGTTATACCGACCCTGGAGTTTTCAGATTATGGCGAAAGTCTTAACTTAAGCTTCTGCCCGATAATAAGACTGATTTGCCGAACCCTAAAGGCCCGATTTCGGCCGTCGATAGATGTCTGGCCGTCGATGAGCGTCCTGTCGCCCTACTCAGATTGGTGTGTCCAGCACGATCGTGACTTTTCGGACGTGCCGACACCTTCCGCTCCCAATTCAACATGTTCGGGAGGCTGTCGGCAAAATAAATCACTCTGATTGGCTGTTCAGCTTAGCGAATCAGTGCATGAGAAGCGAAACGGAAGTAAAGAAGGCACACACAGACGGCTATTATTTTTCATTTTCCAGTATCGCACTAAACATGTTTTCGATTATAAGTCGTTATGTGAAACAGTCTGTGATGGATGAGAGTGAAAATGGAATGCACACTATTTGTTGTTTGTTTATATCACGCAGTCTGTTCTTCTTCACTCGGTTATCATGCAGTCTGTCTTCCGGTTGTTGCCTCTTTTGAATGACGAATACTCACTACCGCCGCCTGCTGGTAGGGAGAGTTATTGCCACTCACGCATGTGCAGTGCGCACCTGCTACTTGGCCGTCGGCTGAAGTCTTTGCGGTGTGTTCCAGTGCGATATTTTAGCCAAGGAGACGTGAAGTGACACAACAATCGGGTCCGTCGGGACGTGTTCTTTGGTGTCAGTTTGGTGTGTCAGGGCCTTAACCCTAACCCATCAATCGTTTAACTTGACAATGGACAATTGACTAACACCAACATGTTCAATAATCTCCTCATCCTTTCACTATTCTTTTCACAATTCTAGCTTTATTTATTACTGCAACAAACTCTAATTGGTCAACTGCCAACCAGACCTCTTAGAAGCAAACAAAAGATGTATGCTGTGACTCAGAGGTCATGAACCAAGCTAGACACTCCTAGCCTAATTTGCATTCAACTGGATTTGGCGAACAAGCACAGTTACCAAATGTGTGTAATTAAATGAGTAAATGAGACTGGGATATACACTGTCAAACTCATCTGTACATCATGCTGTTGGATGACGTAACAACATCAAAAGTGGTCAGAGTTGTTCAGAAAGGCTTCACTCAATGGCGTGAGTTTCTCCTGGAAGACATTACCATTGTTGCACTTTGTGATGTGAAGAGTGACAGATATATTTGTGTCAAGAATGAAAAAATAGATAGAGAAGGTCAAGTCAAACCCTCCTTTCTAACCCCAGCACAGGTGGATAATCACAGAAATGTTCAGATCATTCCCCCCCAAATTCGTTGCCAGGAAATGCATGGGTAGGTTTTTGAAGCTGAATGGAGTTTTCCTTCACATGCTGTAAATGATGGAGTTGAAGAATGGAAAGGACAGTTTATGTAACTTTAATGAGGAAAGTGTTCTTGGCAACATCTGCGCAACGGCAATCTGGTCCTTGTCCGGCTCGCTTCCTCACGACAGATGGAGACTAGACACTTCACAGCGATGAGGAAACACTTTGCTGACTGGAGTCTTTTGCTGCTTTTACCTGGTCCATCTGTGCGGACATCAACTCAAACTCCACTTCCTAAAAGACTCCTACCAGCTACACTCCCCTTTAAAAAACCTTGACATCAAATCTCCAGAGTCTACTTTGTTTGACGCGTGTTTTTTTCATTCTGCTGTGCACTACAGGCCAAGTCATGATGCCCCACTTCTGTCAACGTTTCATACGCCTCCTTTTTTATGTGCAGGTTCTTTGTTCCTGTTACGTCAGATTGGATGCCTCTTCTACCAGCATTAGTTTATACACCACCTCAGAGACACTTCATCATTCTTTGAGACGCGTTTTTATTCCACTGATTTTTGTGTGAATTAATGGGTTTATTTTTTTCACTTTCACTCTATCTTTAAGATTAACTTAGCACCACGCTGAATAGTCATTTGTGCTTGAGTTCAGCCACAACGTGTGCTTTGTTGAACACCTAAAGGATACAGTATGTCACTGTTTTCTTAATCTCTTGCATATTGTATTAGCTTCGGCTAGCTACTTAAACTAACATAAGATCTTTAAGACTAAACATGCTGTCTCTGACTGACTTTTCAATGTTTCAAGGTGACTTAAATAATAATAACCCTCTTAAAGTGTTGAATGGTCTTAAATAAACTATATATTTTCCCACAGGGATAAATAAACCTCCATCTTATCTTATCTTATCTTAAATATGCAATGAGGGCTCATTAAAAGACATGTAACTAAAGACACCAATCTTTAAAAGCCAAATATCCAAAATATAGCCAAAGCTGAATAATACAAACCCTATACACACAGCTTTAACTATCTCTCAAAAGCTCAATGATCAGTCCTCTTTACATCTGACAATTCCTGTTCCTTTTATTTATGTTCTTATTAATAGTGTAGATAAAGTGCTCCTTTTTCCTGTCCTATTATACCTCTACCTTTCCTGTCAGCTTTCTTTAATCGATTCTTTCATTCTCCTCCATTCTGTCTATTTCGCCTATTTACGGGGAGAAGTGTCCGTTCAAGCCATCCCAAGAGGAACAGGCGACAAATTAGGGATGGGAAGTGGATCGAAGCCGAACACAAGGGAGAAGAGGTGATGCGGAGAGGAAGAGGGAGACTAACGGGAGTCTGAGGGCAGATATAATGAGAAACAGGGGAGAGGGAAGCTAGAAGTGAGGAAACGAGGAAGTTAGAGTCATACATGAGAAATAGAGCATTGCAACAAAGGATGGTGAAAGTCATAAATGTGAATCGGAGGAGGGGTGGAGGAGGAAAGAAAGGCAGCTTTAGAAGGGACAGAGTGAAACATGGATGTCAGGGCAGAGGGTTCGTGTGTTGGCAGAGCTGATGATTGAGATGGGAAAGTAATGGCTGTCTCTTTCTGCACAGGCCGGTATTTAAATACACAACGCAGTATGTAAAACCCTGTGAGTGAATATGTGTGTGTGCAGTGATGATTAGCAGTCATCACGCAGCGAGGCATTCAGACACTTGCTCATTATCTCTAATTTGGCTGCAAGCATGCTGAGTTCAGCTTTGCAGCGTTTCTCTGTCTGATTTCGTAGTGAACTCTGCAGGGGTTGGGCTCCAATAAATTGCAATTATGTGCATAACACATCGCAATTGAACAGGAAGCCCACAAAAAGATAATGAAGCTTTATCTTCAGCTGAGTAATCCTGACAAATTCCTTTAGTACTTCACATAAAACCCTCAATGAGGTGGTTACTATGATTATGTAGGCAATGATTTCTCCTTTAATAATAGGGTGTCAGAATGTGCCGCACATAGTAATGATACATCCATTTGTTTTTGCTTCGATATATTAGGTTGCCATGTTTATCTTTTTGCCAACAAACTCCATGAAAAAACCATGAATGCGTGGCACTGTCTTTCAATATTACGACTTTCCTAGTTGCTTTTTGGCACCCAGCCCAAAGACAATTTGGTACTACTGAGTAAGGGAATCTTTAAAAACAGCTCACAAGTGTTTAACACTAGAACCGCCAACCGGTCAATTTTACCTGCAGCTGTTTTTTGATTGTATGTAACTTTTTTTCAATAAAATCTTAAAGTCTCCCAGTCCGTGACTTTTCCTGAAAGTGTGTTATGTAGCACCCTCTGTTGTAAAAAAATTGTCAATATGAAGTCAGATTGAAAAAATTGCCAAAAATATTGCCATTTATACCTATCAGCACCAGCGGGTAATATTTACCTCATAGAAAATGCAGCGTAAACATGACGTGTTGCTATAGCAACGCCTTTTGTCTACTGCGGTTCCTTACAGATAGAGAGATAGATTGAGAGAGAGAGAGGGATAGATAGATAGTTATAGATCGATAGAGAGATTTGAACATAAACAAAACACAAGTCTAACACCAAGCGTTTAAATCTGCACTGGTAGCAATATTTTATACTTCATGCTATCTGCACAAACTATACCATATAAAAAGCTGAGAGTCCACAGATTCTATTGGTATAAGTTTCATCCCTGTGCGATCAAAACTCACTGTTCTACATGATAAATAAAAGAACATTGTACCTTGAAAATCAATAGCTGGTCAATTTGACCCGTTGGCGGTTCTAGTGTTAACAAAAAAATAACCTTAAAAAATATAAATAAAGATTCTTCAGTTCATTACAGTGCAGGTTAAATGATATACGGCTTAATCGGATTCTTCCAGGTGGCCTGGCTTCTTTTATGCACGTACACATAATCAGTTTCCACATAAACTTAGTTTAAATCTTCTTTAATCAGCTGTTTCGGATGTTCTGATTGACGTTGTTTTTTTTAAACTGAAAGGGTTTTATTACAATTTGAAATAGGTTCTGCCTCAAAAGAAGAAGGATATCTTGCACTTGACAGTGAAACAGGAACCTGATCCTATTTGAATATGCACATGTTTTGATGATTAGCTTATAGTTGTTTGAACCCATATCTGTTGAACTGTTGCTCAGCGCTAACTTTGTCCCTTTCTGCCCTTCACATTGTATTCTGAGTGCGCCCAACCAACTTTTTGTGGCAGGGGGTTTGTAACTTTTGAACAGTGGTGTGAATTTGAGGGGCTGATTATATATATGATATGGATGTGATGCTTGTGGTCTGAGATAACTCAAACCCAGGTTTCACTGGGCTGTCAAAAACGTGACTAATGTGCATGTGTGAGTTAGCCAGCTACAAATACATCCCAGCATAGTCAGCAGGACTTTGTCGCCGTGCAGTACTCACTTCCCCTTTCCAAACCAGTTGCCGACGCAGGCCACGACTGCAGGCCAGCCGGTGGTCTGCATGATGCCGTTGAAGACCTGCAGAGAAGCAACCAGAGTTCACTGACTGCATCAAAGCCTCCTAACACGGGAACAAGCCTACATGATTTCAATAAAAAAGCATAAAAGATGAGAATGAGAGAAGGCAAGCGAGCGGAGGGTCTTAACATTCCCACGCCAAACCTATATAAGCCCAAACACACTCCTGCAGTCACATGAGTCGCTGAGAGTCATGTGAAGTTTGACTAAGCAACCATGAGATCCCTTAAGGTCAGAACTCACAGAGCTCACACTGATCACACCTGTGGTGGGGGAATCTCTCTTGTTACATTACATGTCATTTGTTCGACGCTTTTATCTAAAGCAACTTACATACTCAATACTGTGGACAATCACCACAGGAGCAATTTGGGGTGAAGTGTCTCAGGGACACAACGACATGCTGACTGCAGTGGGGTTTGAACCTGTGATCCCATGATCCCCCTGATCCAATCACCAACACACTAACCCACTGCGCCACACGCCTCCTTTGTGTTGAATAGGAGTTAATACTCATTAACGTTCTGATGAGGTTTAATTGTTTACAGGGTGAGGAATATTTCTAACTCTATTTCCCCAGAGGTTGTTTAATTTACTTGAGGAATTTGACTCCAGGGGTCATGTGAGGGTGTGGAGGTCAGCTGACACAGAACAGCATTGAATGCATAAGCAAGAGAAGGTGAGTTCTGTATTGAACAGCACATGCCGTGTTGGATCAGTCTAATACAGTCTCACCAGCTTTTCCAAAGTTACGGCTGGTAAAAAGGAAATAGTGAGTAAAAGAGTGAGTGTAAATAAATATCATGAGGTTTACGACTGTTGGTAAAACACTTTGAACTTTGGGTGATTCTGATGGCTATTTTTATAACATTTATGACATTCAAGACACAAACCTGGCTCTCCACTTGTTCCCGAGGTGAAAATGCTCTAACAGGACTAACATCTGACCGTGCAGGCTGCCGGTGTGGTCAAAGGGACTTTTGAAGAAAAGACTGAAGTGAAACAACAACTCTTCTGATTATGCCTGAGTTTGCCCTGAGTAAGCATCCACACAGAGACGCATTAAGGAAGGAGAGACCAGTGAAACCTAGACTTTGAGTGGAAGTGAATCATCAAATAACTTTTGTTGTTTTCTGAAACGACAAAGTGCTGTGGCCGACGCCCTGACTTGCAGAGTCACATCTATCATAGGGGTCTTCAGTTGCTTTGACTTCTATCCTCTTTATTCCAACTACTGCACCACAATTAAATCTAGCAAGCTAATTCTCTGTGGGATTTGCCTTTTTATGTATCATCACACACACTTTTGTTGTTGCCAATATAGTATTCATTCAAACAAACGTAAAACCAATTCAGTAGGTTTCACAGCAATCTGGAGATGCTGTGTGCATGTGGACATTCTGTTGGGGGAGTGTTTTGTTTTGTTCTCAGGGAGTGAAAGAAAACGCATACATTTGTGATGTTGTGTCTTTACCTGGATGACCGCATAGTAATAAATCGAGTGGATTTTCAAGTAGAAGCCGAGGCCAAACAGACATGTGAAAATTCCACTCATTATCATCCCAAAACTCAGGTAATACCGCAGAGGCAGGCGCTCTCCAAATATCCCACTGCGAACACAATAAATGAGTCAGTAGAACACACAAACCCACACTCAGACACAAAGGCAGAATAATGTGTGCAAGTCCCAACAAACACAAACCTGAAAAACATGCCGATGGCATAGGCCACCAGGAAGCAGTTATCCAGGATCCCAAACAGGGTCTGGTAGTTGTCCTGGTCTAGAGGGGAGAGACAGAGGAAACCATTAGCTTCCTCCATACCACCATTTATAGTCCTGCATGTTTCATCAGCATCACTACACTCACTTTCGTTGTGTGCGATTCAATTAGAGATTAAAGGCATTCTTATATTGTATATATCATTTCTGTCAATAATGCAAACAAGAAGTCAGGTTTACGCGGAAGAAGGTCATTTGCCACTATACAAAAAGTCCTACTGAGTGCACACATTATAAACGATATCATGTTTATGGAGCTACAAAACGAAACGAGAAGAACTCGAAATACTTGGCTGTGTTATATTAACAGGAAATACATTTAAGGCAAAGCACGTTTATATATATATATTATAGCACTTTTCAACACAAGGCAATTCAAGGTGCTTTACAAAAATGAAAGAAATTAAGAAAATGGCATTTAAAAACAGTCATTAAAAAGCAAAGATAATCAAATAAACATTAAAACACGAAATACATGAATACAAGTTACAGTGCAGTTTAAGATGTGAATAGTTCAATTAAAAGCAGCGGCAAAAAGAAAAGTCTTCAGCCTGGATTTCAAAGTAGTCAGAGTTGCAGCGGACCTGCAGGTTTCTGGGAGTTTGTTCCAGATATTTGGAGCATAATAACTGAACGCTGCTTCTCCATGTTTAGTTCTGACTCTGGGGACAGAAAGCTGACCAGTCCCTGAAGACCTGAGAGATCTGGATGGTTCATCATTTAGCAGGAGGTCAGAAATGTATTTTGGGCCTAAACCATTCAGGGCTTTATAAACCAGCGGCAGTATTTTGAAATCAATTCTTTGACACACAGGAAGCCAGTGTAAGGACTTCAGAACAGGAGTGATGTGATCCACTCTCTTAGTGTCAGTGAGGACTCAAGGATTTAACATAACAGAACAACATATTGTTTGGATTTCTGAAGTTATTATTTGGGAAAGTGACACGCCCATACAGTTTCATTTTGTCCCAGCTAGGAGAAGCTCCTGTTTCATTGTTGCATTGCAATGTGAACAAACACCGACAAGCATTGACTTGTATTTTTATTTTCTGTTTTTGAAGTCATTACATAGACTGACAACCTGCTTAGTAAGTAACATTTAGGACAGTTAATAGCAGTGTGGTTTAAGTGGCCTTGCTGAGCTGATTATGGCATCGTATCCAGTGCACCAGAGACTTTCTGCACTAAGTGATTGTTGATATACTAAAAAAGAGTCTGCAATGCCTACTCATAAGTGAAGTGAGCGAACTAGAGTGGAAATCAAATAAAAGACTTACCAAAGGGCGCCCAGTCACACCACGTCTCATTATTGGTTATGTTAAGGTCTGCCGGCCGAATGACTGTGGAACAATTTCTGTGCAGCTCACCCTGAGAATCAGACAGACAAACATAACAGGAAGAAGGTGAAGTGACACGGTTATTATTGCCCTCCCAGATACAGTACAATACAACATGAGATGTGATAAGATCTGAGTCCAATGTGTGTAATTCAAGAGCCTATTTCTGGCAGCATTTGACCCCTGACCCACACGTGTCACGTCCCTGCTAAGACAGTAGATAACAAAGAATTGAGTTGTCCTAGTCACCTTAACAATGCTGATAGGTTTCCGTGAAAGATGGTAGGCCGTGTAGAAGAGGAAGGTGAGGAAAAGAATAAAACCGCGATAACTGCAAGAGAGAGATAAAAGAGGATGTTGAGGACAATTCTTTCTGATAACACATCAAAAGGTCTAAAGTAATGTTGTGTATAACTGCAATTTAAGTACATTTTTACAACAGAATACATTTCATCTGACTTTAATTGTAATATTTTGAAAAGTGACCAGAGCTCTTGCTGTTATCAAAGTGGTTTTATATAAAGAAATGACTGTATGAACATAAAAACAAGAGATATTTCTATGTGTAATGCTTTCTTTAGCCGAAACACAGTACAGCATGACATGTATCAACTGTGTTCATTCTGGGGGGTTTCAGAGGAGGGATAAAGAGGAGGGGTAAAGAGGAGGGGTAAAGAGGCAAAGACTGGAGAAAATAAGGAATTCAGGAAGATGAAGGCTTCCTTTATGTTTCTCCTTCTTTCATACCACTTTAATCATCTGACAACCCCTCAAGGTAATCGTGTGACCCTTTGGAGGGGCTCACCCATGTATTCAATTGTAACTTAAACAGAATGCATTCATATTACCATCCTAATATTAGTTGAAGGTTTTATGTAAGGACTTTTAATTGCATGAAGGATCTGAGCAGTAACCTGACACAAAGTCAGCCAAAACTGAACTTTATTGCAGGGCGGTTGTAATGTTTTGTTTTTTTAAGTGTCTGCCGCCCGGCAGTGGCTCAGTCAGTAGGGGCTTGGACTGTGAGACGTAGGGTTGCCGGTTCAAGTCCCCGACCAGACCTAAATATGGAGTGTTGACTGCTACTTGGAGAGGTCCCAGTTCACCTCCTGCCCTGCCGTGGTGCCCTTGAGCAAGGTATCGGACACCCCCCTTCCCCCCTCACTCCCATTGCTCCCTGGGCGCTGTACAATAGCTGCCCACTGCTCCTAGTATACTAGACTCCTGGTACTAGGATGGGTTAAAAGCAGAGAACACATGTCACTGTGTGTGCTGTGTGCTCTGCATGTGTGACCATTAAAGAGGGTTTCACCCCTCCCATTCTATTCTATTATTATCTCATTTGTTTGCTTAAGATTGTACAGGTGTATCCAACAGTGCGTCAATGTTACATCCAAGTGTAATGACTCATTTACACAATGTTGACCTTCTTTATCTCTCCATTGTTATTTTATTCTTATACAAGGAACATAGCATAACAATGTGACACATTTTTTATTAAGATGAACAAATCATTCACTACATCACGTGCAGCAAACAGACAGCTAGTACATGTGGGATTTGTTGTCCTGTTTTACAATATACATGTACCTGTTATTTTCCAGAGGTGGGAGAAGTACTCAGATATTGTACTTGAGTAAAAGTAGAAGTACCAGAGTGTAGGAATACTCTGTTACAATAAAAGTCCTGCATTCAAAATGTTACTCAAGTGAAAGTATTGGCATCAAAATTTAGTCAAAGTAGCCACAGCAAAAGTAGTCATTGTGCAGATTGGTCCATTTCAGAATAATATATATGATATGTTTTATAATGATTGATCATGAAAGTGTTCTCAAAGCTGGTAAGGTGCAGCTAGTTTGAATGTACTTTGTATACTGCAGGGTAGCTTGTGGATTTACTCCAGGTGGAACTAAAGTCTGATTTAACACTTGATTATATTTCACATCATTCATCCACATCTGTAAAGTAACTAAAGGTATTAAAATACATGTAGTGGAGTTAAAAGTAACACCATTTTACCTCTGAACTGTAGTGGAGTAGAAGTACAAGTAGCAGAAAAATGGAATAACTCAAGTAAAGTACAAGTACTCAAAAAATTGTATTTAAATACAGTATTTGAGTGCAATGTACTTTCCACTTTTTTCTTTTCATGCCTGGGTGGTCCAGCTTTATTACTAAACTGCTTGGGGCCAATCAGTGTCTTGATTTGTTGTGAAATCATCAACTAAGTAAATGAAACTAATGGTACCTGAATGTGAAAGGATAACCTTGAAACTGAAGTGTTATTACAATAAAGCGCCCACTTTGAATTTTTCAAATTCTTGGAATTCTTGATTTTGTCCGACTGGTATCCGATTCGTTAAGGTCATAATGTATATCGATGAGAGAGAAAGGCTTTAAAAATGTCCTTTTGGTATGGTAGGTTAGTTTTGGCGTGGCTGTTTTTTTTTTCACATCAGAACCAAAACGCTCCTCTGTACACGAACGAAACAGCCGGTGGTGGAGAAGTGTGGGGAAACAAGTAGCAGGATGTTGTGGTGGTACTTAATTATAAAGTAAAACACTGGGGTTAATTAACTGTCCCCCCCCCCCATCACAATTCTCAAGAATGTATTTTTTATCGACCGGTTTAAGCCAATCATTCCACAGCAAAGGATAACACACAGACGGCCAACTGGCTGTGTAATCTAGGAATGCCATTAACTATGATCGGTGGAGAACAAAACGGAATGGAAACTTAACCAAACCATCTCGAGGAAAAGGACCGTGAGAAACCGCATCCCGGGAGCAGGGGCGACTCTCATTTTTTCAATGAAAACCTTGGAGAAATAGACTTTAAAACGTCAGATTTTCAGGGCATGGGTCCCTCCGGAGTCCTAATATCGGGCAGTTGAAGGCCACCTGGTTGGTTAAGCCAGTTACCCGGCTGGTTATTAACGGTTTGTAACGGTTTTGAAACCCCGTAGAAGAGTTCACGCTAGCTTTTAACGTAACAGCCCAATAACTTTGTTTTTATGCCTAGCCTAATGTTAAGACAATATGAAAGCCCACGTGTTGGTTTTTTTAAGCTTGGAAGCAATTTACCCAAAAGGGTAAAACCCTGTTTTTTTTAGCCCGTTTTCCCACGGGGGTCGGGTGATAACAGGGTTTCCGGTAAACCAATCCACATCCTCATATGTCCGCCGGCTTGGAGGGGAAAAGTTTTATTATTTATGGCCCCCCAGAAATCCGGGGGGGTTTTGGGGCCAAGCCTTTCATCCTGTTGCAGCCCCCCCCGTACGAAAAAATTTTTCAGAACAGGGAAGGGGCCCCCGGGCGGAAAGGTGTTTGGTAAAAGTTAAGGAATTTTTTTAAAAAAAAGGATTAAAAATAATTTTTTTTAGCCTAAGGGGGGGTTTTTGTTTGGTATTTC
>NW_011337214.1:17708-20270 GCF_000735185.1 Notothenia coriiceps
TATCGAGGATTAAAAGACTAATGTCACAGCAGGATTTGAAAAAACGTGTCCAGGCTTTTATCTTCAGTAGACTGGACTACTGTAATGGTGTCTTCACAGGTCTCACAAAAAAATCCATCAGAAAGCTGCAGCTGATTCAGAACGCCTCTGCTTGAGTCCTCACTGACACTAAGAGAGTGGATCACATCACTCCTGTTCTGAAGTCTTTACACTGGCTTCCTGTGTGTCAAAGAATAGATTTTAAAATACTACTGCTGGTTTTTAAAAGCACTAAATGGTTTAGGACCAAATTATATTAACGATCTCCTGCAAAAGTATGAACCATCCAGGAGTCTCAGGTCTTCTGGGACGGGTCTGCTCTCTGCTGCAAGAGTCAGAACTAAACATGGAGAAGCAGCGTTTAGTGTTTATGCCCCAACCATCTGGAACTGCCTGAATCCTGCAGGTCAGCTGCAACTGTTGATACTTTTAAATCCAGATGAAAAACGTATCTTTTTGACGCTGCACTTGGATGAGTTGTTCAACTTCAAACTGCAGTATGGCTTTTTATCCATGTATTTTATACCTGCTGGGTTGATTATCTTTGCTTTTTAAATGCCTGTTTTTAAATGCCTTTTTATAATGTGCTTCCACTGTATTTGTTCTTAAAATGTCTTTTATCTTATCAAAAAATCTTGTCAACATTTTTTTAACAAGATAAGTCTGGTGATATCGAGTTCTTTTCTTTTTTTGTGGACCTTTTCTTACCTGTAGAGGAAGGAGACTCCTTTGGCATAACTGAGACACAGCTAATCTCAATAACTAAGTTGTAACTAAGTTATATCTGGTCTATTTAAATGAAATTAAAATTTATTAAATTAAAGAAAAATAATGATTTGGCCTACTAAATGCTGTGTTTGGTTTAAACAGAGGCCTTTACTAACTCTTAACCTGTCATATTTCCCATCTGGTATAACATCATAAACATGGTGATACAATTCAAAGCTCATTGATGTATAAGCTTGTTCCATTTTTAAATATCAGACCTATATCTACAGTTTGTAGCTTGCATTTGTGCATTTTCCTGTTGTCAAGCAGCAACTCTGTCTTTTTCATACAAATTAAGTGTGTATTAACAGTTTATAAAAAATAATATGGAACTGCTGCACCGTGCATATTTATTAACCTTTTGCTGAACGAGGGGACATTCATGTTGACTGTTGAAGAGAAGATCATCCCCCTCTTCCTCCTCTTCTTCTTCTCCTCCGTGAACATCCTCCCCTTGCTGCTCTTCTCTCAGCATATCAGATTTCTGTTTGGTGGAAAATGTGCTTAATATCACCCTGGATGTGGAAGAATACCAATACACAACACAGGGAACATTGTGTGAACAAAAGAGGAACAAGTGTGAGACACACACACTCACATGTCTGGTTGAAGAGATGTTCCATGCGCCGCCGGGAAGGTCTGACGTCATTTCCCCATGCGGGATCATCCGACAGGAAGCCAGTCTGAGTCTCACCTGCCTCATGCCTCCTCTAGGCTGGAAAATCATGGAAATAAATCATCCTATAAATTAATCACTGTCACATTATTGTATTAGTCACACAAGGACACCAAGCAATTCTGAATGCCACAAACAACACACATTGCACAACACACTGAAGGAAATAGGGCTGACATTATAAAGTGAGGATAAAAGTCTGTTTGGGACCCTCGGCAGACTTTGATCCTCCACATT
This sequence comes from Notothenia coriiceps, assembly GCF_000735185.1. Classification (NCBI taxonomy): domain Eukaryota; kingdom Metazoa; phylum Chordata; class Actinopteri; order Perciformes; family Nototheniidae; genus Notothenia; species Notothenia coriiceps. Next base: position 19,429 of record NW_011337214.1, read on the forward strand.
TAACATACCTGACAAACACAGGACTTCTTAGTACAATGTCAATATTGATATGGAAAGCCGCAAATATCTGATAGATATAAATTCGCCAATATTATTTTCACCTTCCTGACGTAAAATAATCAAACAATTAATGACACTATTAAAAATGTGTGATAATGATCAATACATTGAATGTGCAGGATCTAATTTTCTTAAGAATCAAGTGATACGTCCGAAAGCACCTGCAACCGAGATGGTTGAAAATACTGTGCAAATAAACAGCAGTGCTCTCTGGTGGACAAACTATAGAATGGAGACACCATTTCTGAATTACGGTACATCGAATATACAATATCTTTCTAACCTGCCATTTTGTGCAGTACTGCCGTAAAGAAGATCAATCATAATGCCATTTTGATGACATTTCACAAGTAAAACAACAATTGTATTGACTTTAATGCAGGGGTGTCAAACTTAAGGCCCGGGGGCCAAATCCGGCCCGCAACTTCATTTTATGCGGTCCCACAAGAGCTTGCAAAGAATATAATATGTTTATTATACGCTTACATGCCACTTTATAGAAGTACGTTGCCCATAAACTACATGTCCCAAAATGCATCTCAAATTAGCCTTTTTTCTCAGAATTAGATTTTTTTTCAAAATGTTACTTTCTTTTCAAAATGTTACTTTAAAAAAGAAAATGTCACTTCCTTTTTTTTGTTTTTCCAGAATTTGGCTTTTCTTTTCAAATCATTTTGTGAGATTCTCACTGAAGAGACTTGCAATTATTTCCCCCAGACTTCTGCTTTCAGACGTAGTTAATTATGAAGTTATTACCCTATCCGATAATAATCCAGTGCAGA
>NW_011337215.1:0-2889 GCF_000735185.1 Notothenia coriiceps
GCAGGAGCTTTTTGACTAATGCTTTTGTAGTCTAGTAACAGTACTTCAAAAAGTTACTAAGAAATGGTCGGATAAAGCAGGATTTATGCGGTTTCGACTAATAGTTGCTCAATTTCTATACCATAAGTCAGAACAAGGTCGAGAGTGTGATTATAGCAGTGGGTTGGTTTATTTACACTCTGACAGAAACCAACATAATCTAATATAGAGTTAAATGCAACAGTAAGGCTAGTTTTATCATCGTCAACATGAATATTAAAGTCACCTACACTGTCAGAAAAAAGGGTACGTGGAGGTCCATTTATGTTCTCTAAGGTACAACTGCTGGTGATGTACCCTCAAAGGGTCATAGTTGATCCATAAGGTACTAATAGGTACTTTTTCTAGGTTGATAAGGTACATATAAGTTCCAAACTGAGAAAGGGTCCATGTCTGTACCAGTTTTCCATCATATAGGGGTACAATCACAAAGATGTCAGTGTGTGACCAAAATGCTGCTGGGGGATGGGATGGTTAATGCATCAGGGCTGCTAAAGCAATTGTGAAATCTGGTTTTATGCGTGCACACATTCATTAAGCCTAGGTTCAACAATATTTTTTTATTGTAGGTGAAATTTGATTAGAAGGAATTGAGTTGTAATGTAGGCCTACACAATTCCATGCGATATTTAGGCCGAAGCCTTTTAGAGGCTGGAAATATTAGAATTGGACAGCAAATTACTTAATTTCAAATATTTATCCTGGAAACAACAGTGATGATAAGGCTAAATAAAGAGCTACAATGGTGGATTTGGATATTTGAATATATTCGGTGTAGCAGTAGCAACGGCAGACACGTCATTTGCTTATTCAAATTTCAAACTGTCATTTGCACTTGGCGGCAAACCATGAAGCTTTCAACTGAGGAGCTCCTCCAGAAGATGGAAGAGTCAGGAATAAAGGTGACCGAAGAAGAGGCACAGAGATTCAGAGGTAATATTATGTTGACATACTGCGTTATATGTTCTATGCAATCTATTCTGTCTAAACTGAAGAAACTTTAACTGAACTGAATGGCTAAATTGCTAGCTAGCGTTATCTAGAAAATTGACGTTATCAGCCTAGGGTTAGCTACCGTTAGCTTGCTAAACTTAGCCATTTAACCGTTTTATCGCTCCAAAAATACAGGTTCCAGTGCATGACCAAGGTATGGCTTTATAGACCATATCTGCTAAGTTAAATGATTTATCTAAAGGTCGTGTCTAATTGAGTTGAACTGAATGGCTTGCTTGCTAGCTAAAAAGCTAGCTAGCTAAAGTTAGCAAACCTATTGAAGCTAACATTAAGTGCGGTCAATCTGAAATAGCCTGTAAGGTTCCACTTTAATAAGTTAACCTTAAGACAGTGGAAATCCTAACAATTGTTACGATTGCACATTAACGGTTCAGTAATGTTATGCCTTCATGAGAGTAATAAGGGCTTAATTCGCCATGTCGTTGTGTTTGACATGCTTCTTGTTATTGAATATAAAAAAAGAGAGATGCATTTCACTTAAAATACCTCTTCATTTTATGTTGTTACTATTATACTATTGTCGTTTTTTTCCGTTAATTTATAAGGTCTATATGTACCTTTTGATATGGGGTTTTGAGCGGAGTTTTATTTTTTTTACGTTATCCCGTTGATGACGTCATCAACTTGCTCAGCGTGATTTCTCCTCAGTCCGCAGATTTCTGCCGAGAGGTGAGGTACAAGTGTTTTAAAAAGTTGAAAAACCTTGTTAATCCATTAACGTTAGTTCAGTTCATGGTGCAGCTATCGACGTGCCATTGTTTTGAATAGGACTGTCTACACTGGGGCGTTTTGTCGAGTACAGGAGTTATGTTATAGTTGCTTGTTTTTGGCTAATGTTAGCTTGATTGAGTGAAGCTCTGATTCCGTCTCTCAAGTAAGGCTGCGCCTGAAAGAGAAGCCGCTGAGTTTTATGCTTGTGCTCCTATTACTTTGTCCAGATGTGATTGTATGTTGTGCTCAGTCAATGTTTTTCCTAATAAGTTAGCTCTGAACTGTGTGTAGCACTGACCGGCTGCACATCAAAGCTACTAAACCAGGCGTTATTGATGTCGCTTATCAAATGCTTTTATGCTCCGCATGTGTCAGTAATGTCTGTTTTGGACGGTGACCAGTAACCTGCTCTCACGGTAGCTATTGATTTTACTACACACTGGTAGACCAAGAGTTACCGTTTTTTTTTATACATGATGTGCTCTATTTACTCTCTTAATGTATATATTTTGTATTTGTTTGGTTTGGAAAATGACTCTTTTCTTCTCCCTCTCTCTGTGTGTGTGCGTGCGCCTGCATTCACTCCGGAGTTCGTCCGGGATGTGATGGGTTCCGGCGCGGGGAGCATACTTGTCAACCCTCCCGATTTTCGTGGGAGACTCCCGATTTCATTGCCCTCTCCCGGTTTCCTCCCGGGGTCATATTTCTCCCGATTTCTGACAAAATCAGATTTACTCAGGACTGTTTCCACTCGGACTTTAATACAGCTACACCATTGTTTGGTTTCCATGGTAACACATCTCTTTAGTAGCGCGCGCAACTCAAAGTCTGAGAGGGTGAGGCAGATAGTCACAGAAAACAGAAAAATAATTGACAACTCTACTCTCTGCCTACTCCTTTCCTGTAAAATACAGGTCCAGCCCACACATACGCTCCATCAAGGATGGTGCTACAGGCCGCAAGGCAGTGCACTTAGAACTACAATAAGCATGTTAATGTTAATCTACACTGAACAAAAATATAAACGCAACACTTTTGTTTTTGCTCCCATTTTTCATGAGATGAACTCAAAGATCTAAAACATTTTCTACATACACAAAATAACCATTTCTCTCAAATATTGTT